>NC_034438.1:51415891-51632019 GCF_002078875.1 Numida meleagris | reverse complement strand
CCCTTCCCTTCCCTTCCCTTCCCTTCCCTTCCCTTCCCTTCCCTTCCCCCTTCCCCTTTAACAGAACACTAGCTAGGCCCCTCTTCTTATCTATATAAACATCCCATGCCATCCCTGGTGAATCCTTTCTCTGGGCTACTCCCACACATCTTTATGTACAAAAACCTAGTGTTCCCAGACTCCTGCTCCACATGAGTGCAATTGAGATTGCAGACCTAAGCAATTAGAAGATAAAATCAGAAGATAATCACTATTACAAATACTTTCTGCAGGTGCAGGATAGCCTGAAGCTTTTGAATTTAGCCACACAGGTGTAAACAGGCTTTCCGCTGGCACAGCGGGCTCGTGTACCATATTACATACAGTGACATTTTTGGTACTGCTATACAGGACTTTTCTAAAACCTCTAAAACTATGCATGACTCAGGAGTAAAATCTGATTTCATTGAGAGCTGGAAAAGGCTGCAGATGTGGAAATAAATTTGGTGTTTTTTTCCCAGTAGCAGGGAAGTTTTCAGATGTTATTGATTCTACTTTAAAATAAATAAGGAAATATATTAGCTACTGACCTCTTTATGCCACTGGCTGCAGAAACCTATGTACCTTTTCACATTTACACTCCCAGATATCTGGATGGGGCTTTGATGTTTTTTTTAGTAAATATGGGACAGCTAATCTTCATCATCTGTTAGAACAAGCTAGTGGGTTTCACTAACCTTGCAAGCATAGAGATATTCCACATGGAGTTTTTTCATTCCTCTCCCTCTCAACCCAGAGTCCCCACTGTTGTGCATCTAAAATCCCTTTTCCACTCCTGTCAAGACAAGCCTGGCTGGTCAGGCTTTATCTATAGGGGAAGAAAAGAGACTTACCCATGACTACTATCTACTTCATCTCTATTATATCCACTAAAGCCGGCTAGCCCCAAGAGGGCTGGAGAATGCCAGTGGAGAGCCCCAGTTGGCCCGAGGAGTCCACAGCCCTTCACTGCAGTGTTTGGTGAAACCTCCTCTTTTTCTACCATACTGAAAACTCAGATACTTCCTATCTCCTTCAGTAACTTTACTGTCCTCATTGTTATACTGAATTCCTGCAGTGTTCGTGGAGTGTCTTTTTTGTATCAGAGCCTGCACGAACCATATAGAAGTTTCTTCTCTTTTCTGAGTGGATCTTGTTTGCGTGCCATCTCAGCAGGAGAAGCCGGCAGGCAAATAAAGGGACATAGTGGAGGGTAGAACAAGAAGAGCTGGAATAGCAAGGTTAATCAGAGTTTGCTCAGAATGTGATCCCTGTTCCTCCTTGTGTCAAAGCAAAGAGAAGAGGTCAGAGAAGTTATCATTTACTCTCAGCTTCCTGCATCACCAGCTCAGGGTTCTGGATTCCTGCACAGGAACAGAAAAATGCTGCAAAAATTTCAGTTCCCTCCATGCCTGATGCCTTCTCACTTGGTCAGGCCAGAGGACTCCAGGCTACATATCCCTCAAAAGGGAGGTGAACTGAACCTGTAAGATGTTGACAGCCCAGGGAAAATTAGGAGGGAAAGGCATGTGCTGCCTACGTCCTGGTAGGAATGGCCAGGAGAAAGATGTGGAGACGCCCTCATGGGCATGAATTTTTGAAGCTCCGGTGCCACCACTGTACAGCCTATATATCACTGTACACATATTAATATCCCTTGTAACTGTACAAAGTCAAAGCTTCTTCCTTCTCTTGCAACCAGACAACAGGGGTACTTTGAGCTATGTGCCAGCTGCCCAACCAGGCCAGCAGTAGCTTCTGCTCTTATGAAGCTTCGGGAAAAGCAGAAAGGGCAAATCAACAGCGAGAGGCCAAATGTGAGGAGGTAAAGCTAAAATGCAAGTGACCCAGCAGACACAGCTCCTGTCAGACTCACAGTGCTTTCTAATATAGTAGCGAATTGGATGAGTGAGTTCTTATTACTATCCCTCCAGAACAAAGGCCAGTTGTTCTGTCAGTGTATTAGTCATCAGGAGAGTAGGAAGTAGAGGTCCCATGCCAGATGGGTGATCACTGAGGCCTGGAGAAGCAGAATGACCAATCTCTGCTAAGGTGGAAAAGTACAGTAAGAAGGAAGCTGGGCATGGGGAAGCTCATAGGAATTTAGGTGGTTTTTTTTTTTTCTATGTAGTGTTGTCTCAGGGAAAATACAGAGCCTTGTGCTCCAATTCTAACAGCTCTTTTTTGTTACCACTGGGGAAATTTTAGTAGTCAAGCATCTGATACTGGGAAATTTGAATACAGTTTGCTTTCTGAAATCTCCCAGAGCTGGCAAATCTTTTAAAAACACACACCTGCATATATGAGGGCTGCTCAGAATGTAATGCCTCCTATTTTGTGATGTTGGCCCACGCCATCAGAGGCAGGTGTTGGTGGTATGGCAGTAGAGGTTGAACCTTCCCACCAATATCCCGTTACATGTTGTTGCCATGTGACAGATGGCAGAAGAGGAGCAGTCTGACAGAATGGCTTCTGATATGGAAATACAGATGAAGCAAAGGTGTGTCACTGAATGCCTCCATGCAGAAAAAAAATGGCACCCATTGATATTCATTAATGCTCACTGAAAATTTATGGAGACCAAACAGTGGATGCCACACAGTTAGGTAGTGGGTGGTGCGTGTCAGCAATGGTGACAGCAACAGTGGGTCACTTCTGCTGGTGCAGATTGTTACAAAAGTTGCATGCAGGCTCTTGTTCATTGCTGGTGGAAACGCACAGCTCTTTGCTCTTTGAAATAGTGTTATTGTGCTGTTTGTATCTGTTGTAGTTTCCTTAGGAACTAAGGAAGGAAACATTTCTTTCAGAGAGACTTATGTATATTTATGTGCATATGGAAATATATACATATGCACAATACTGCTCTGGGGGAAGAAAATCTGTTGATGTTTCAATGCCGGTAAGCACAAAGAGCTGCAAAAATGTGAAGGAGAGGTATGTGACTTAATAGAAGAGAGTGTTGCATGGATGGGTTTCAGTTTAGATTGCAGACAGAAGAACATAAGGTAACTTTCTGACACAGAAAAAGCAAAGAACAGGAAAAAAAAGTGCTCACATTAAAACACATTTAATTGTGTGGAGAACAGGGAAAAACAACCTATTTTTTTTGCAGCAAACTTCCTTCTTATGCTCTGATTCCACAAGCATCCACTTTTGAAACCTTTTGTTATAGCTGCCTGCCTTTTAGGTATGTAACAGTGTAAAATGAGCAGCCAGAAACACAGCGCTAATGAAATGCAAAACCATAAACTGCCATGGCTACAGGAGAAGGAATGAAAGCAGTTATTAGCACAGCATGTGCATCTTGAGTTACAAAAACCTTTCAGTGATAGTTATGGCCACTACTGCTGATTTGATTGTGTGTAGGCATAAATCTCACCACAGAGTGGGAGCTGCTCAGTAGAATTGACACCAATCTGCTGACTGAAGTGGTTGTGCTACAAAGATGTTAGGTTGAATGTGTTTGGGCGTGGTGGTGATGGGTTGACGGTTGGACTAGGTCTTAGTGGTCTTTCCCAACCGTAACGATTCTATGATTCTATGACAAGAAAAAAGGGAGACAGTAGGAAAAGAAAGAATGGTTGGGGACAGTTCATTTCTCAGCACATATTGCAGCCTGCATGCCTAAGACCAGAAGCGAGCCAGGGAAGAGCCACTGTACCCTGGAACCCCCAGGTCAGGGCCATACGGGTGCTGCAGCAGCTCGGTGTAAGCGTGGACTGCAGGGCTGCCCGGGAGCACGGTGAGCATGCAGCATCGCTCGGGGGACGGAGTGCAGCCGCAAGCAGCCAGAGAGGACAGAGCCCTGAAACGGGGTACGCGGATGCAAGCAGCAGCTGGGGGCAGACTCCCGAAGCCCGCGCTGCTGCTGCTGCCTCCCGGACCTGCACTTGGAAGCGCTGCTGTTTGATGCAGATGCCATGCAGCCTTTGCTTTCCAAGCACCTTGCCCCGAGCGAGCCGCGGGTCCTACCACCCTGCTGGGCTCTGGGTATCCCGGCACCGCCACCACGCGAGGTGTCAGTGGCACCCCGCAGACACCCCTGCGCCGTCCGCCTTCCCAGCCCTCCCCTCCGCCCCTCGTCCCGGCTCCCGGAGCGGAGGAAGGCTCCAGTGCCGCGCGGCACGGCCCGGCCGCACATCTTCGGACCCGCTCGAGGACCCCGAGGCTCAGCCACGGCCCCCGCCGCGCCCCCTCCCTCTCCCGCGCCTCCCTCCCTCCCTCCTCTCCGCCCTTCGGGGCGGCGCTTCCAGCGCGGCCGCGGCCCCCGGCTTAGGGTGCCGCTCCCGTTCCCTCTGCTCCCTCGGCCTGGCAGCGGCAGCGCCGGCGGCGAGCGGCTCGGCCATGGGCACCGTCGTGCCGCCGCGCCGGGAGCCGCCCGCCCAAGGCCCCCATGTAAGTCAGCGGCGCGGCTCCGCGCAGCCCGCGGGGGAGGGGGGTGCGGCGGTGTGGGGGCCGCGGGGAGCCCCCGGGAGCGGGGCGACGCCCCGAGATGCCGTGCCTGGTCTCCGCGGGGCCGGCACCGGGCGGACGGGACGCGCCGCGGAGCCCCCGGCCCCCGCGTGTCGCGTGGGATGTTGGCGGCCGTGCCGGGAGGTCCGCCGTGCTGCGCGGCATCAGCCTTGCTGGGTAGTCCGTGCTAGGGTTTAGGAGCTGGCAGCCTTCACTGAGCCGGCACCGTCTTTATTGTGACTTACCCGCGTGCTGTTTGGTGATGTGCTGGGTTTAGGCTCCCTCGCGTTGGGGTCAGCGCTTGGAGGGCTGTCAGACAAGGTTTCAGGATGTTAGGTTCTAGGGTTATCAATCACTACATCTGTTTTGCTGTTGTCCTGGTGGCAATGAGGTATGGCCCCATTGTGCCCGGTGGTCTGTAGGGGAACACTGAAAAGAAAGATGCAAAGCCTTGGAGGATTCACATCCCAAGCAGGTTATGGACAGTGGGTGGGAGTGGGGCTGTGCATGCCGGCAGAGTGACAGGGAGCTTCATCTCCGTGGGGCAGTATTTCTGGGCAGGTTTTCTCTGAAGGCGTTCAGCTAACAGAAGTGAAGTGAAAGTGGCACTGAGGGAAAGGCAGAAGAGAGGCAAACAGAGGGAGAACGGGACGCTGAGCCGTGGGGTCTTACAAGGTGTCCCCAGGGTGTTCAAGGTGCCCACTAAGCCCCAGGCCGGTCCCTGCTTCTTCCTGTTGGGCAGCACTCCCAGCACAGGGTTGGCTCTGCTCTAAGTGGTTACCGCTGGTCTCTCAGTACCACTTGTAGAGCAGGTTCAATGGCTGTCCGTCCTTTTTTTGCGTGTGATCAGAAGAAATGACTGCATGCAGGAAGGATGCGGAAAAGACATTGGAGATCTGCTCTGCAGAGAAAGACCTGGTTGTGTCGGTGGACAATAGGTTGGTCATAAGCCAATGGTATCTTGTGTTGCATTTTTAAAAGAGCATGGCCAGCAGGTCAAGGGAGGTGATCGCCCCACTTCTGCTCTGCCCTGTTGAGGCCACATCTGGAATACTGTGTCCAGTTCTGGGCTCCTCAGTTCAAGAAAGACAGGGAACTTCCAGAGAGAGTCCAATGGAAGGCCATAGAGATGATGAGGGGTCTGGAGCATCTCCTGTTGAAGGAATGGCTGAGAGACCTGGGCCTGTTCAGCCCGGAGAAGAGAAGGCTGAGAGGGGATCTTATCAGTACTGAAGGGCAGTTGTCAAGTGTATGGGGCCAGGCTCTTTTTAGTGTTGTGCAGCAATGAAACAAGGGGCAATGGGCAAAAACTGGAACACAAAAGGTTCCATCTGAACATGAGGAAAAGCTTCTTTACTGTGAGGGTGACAGAGCACTGGAACAGGCTGCCCACAGCAGTTGTGGAGTCTCCTTCTCTGGAGATATTCTAAACCTGCCTGGAGGCTCTCCTTTGCGACCTACTGTAGGGAACCTGTTTTAGCAGGGGGTTGGACTAGGTGATCTCCAGAGGTCCCTTCCAACCCCTATGGTTCTGTGATTCTGTGATGTCTGCCAAAGTGCAAAACCTGCACCTGTACGTGCAAAGGGGTCTTGTCCTGTTTGAATCTGAATGTCTTACCATGTTGTCTAGAAATACCTCTTTCTCTGAAGTGTGTCTTTACACATCCTGGCTTTCCTCTTGCCTCCCAGCCAGCCTTGAGCTCAGATCTGGCTCCCGGTCTCCGTGAGATCTGCAGGTGCTGAGAAATAACATCATCCTGGATACCTTTCAGTGATGGCATCCATCTAAGATCTAGACTTTAAAAAAGTAGATTTCCCACAAGCACTGAAAATGTGTCCGTAGTCCTTATTTTTAAGTAAAAAAATTCTTTGACATAGTTTTTTTGACCTCTTCTAGCTGTGTTTCCCCACGGTGCCCTAAGTTTAAAGATGACACCATCGTGTCATGACATCAGAGACTGAAAAGAGTAAACCAATGTAGAGATAGGAACTAACCTTAACAAAGCTCCCCATTCATAACAAGGAAATGAGCAGCACAGATGGCAACAGAAGGCAACAGAAGTCCCCCCAGGGTTTAAAGTAGAATGTTACTACACAAAAACTGAGAGGACTTCTTGACTTTTGATCTCCCACCAGAAAGATCCTCACCTCTGCTCCATTACTCCTTTGCCATTTTACATTTAACAAGACTACCTGCAGCCTGGAGAATTTAGCTAGTGAGACAGTTGGCAGCCCACACTGTGGGAAATAATTAAGGAACTGAGAATCCCATCAATGCGGTGATGCTCAAGAAAAGGGGATTTTTATGCATTACATAAAAATGAGACTAGGGCAGAGTCAAGGATCCCTCTAATATTTTTTGTAAACCTGCATAATTCCATATGGTGGAAGTTGGTCGTGGTGATCTTCCCACTAAGTACCTCGCTTTAAAAATGCAAAACATCCGTTTGAAAATCCTGTTCCAATTGCCACATTTTTCTCATAATTCTATTGTAAAAGAATGAAATGGCTCACAGGACTTAGCATGAGGCATGAGAGCATGCTACACAGTGTCAGTACTCCAGAACTGCCTGCCGGGGTTTTAGAAAGCACAGGCAGAGCCTCCTTAGTCAAAGGCAGGGACGCTTGTGCTGATTTCTAACATAACTGCCTCTGCAGCCAAGCTGATCAGAAGGTGTCTGTAACTATATGGTTCTGGGTGGCCTTCTACATCCTGGCACGCAGCTCACCTTGGGAAAATAGGCTGCTTGTCGCGGGTGGTGTTCCAGGTGTATGGCTTTTCCCAGAGAGCCTCAGCACAGCCTGTGGAGGTTAGAGCACCTATTGGGAGCGCTGCCTTTCCCACAAAGTCAGGGAATATTTTAGCAGTTGTTTTTACTTTGTAATTTGAGACCATCGTTCATTCAAACATTCAGTACTAAATCAAAGCTCTAATGAAATACCATGCATAGAAGTCCAGCTGAGAAAATGAGACTGTCCTGGAAGTTAACTAAGAATAACCACTGATCATTACTCAGATACTTTAGATGTGATTTTCTGTTTCAGATAACTATCTAAAGGAAGGAAGGAAATAAGTAAATTACCATTTACCATAAGAGTTGCTTTTTTTTTTTTTTTTCCCTTTCTAAATGTCATCCTGAACTCTAAAGCTTCGCTCTTCGTCATTTACAAGGTCCTGGCTTCCTGTCTAAGAGAAACGTGTTTACAGAAGGTCTGCGGCAGGCTTTTTGCACAGTCCTCAGCTATAGTGCCTCTTTTAAATTTGTGTGCTTGTTTTTACTTTTCCTCAACTTTTGTTTGTTGTTTGGAAAACAAAACCATTTCTGGAGATTGCTTGTAATGAAAATGGGGGCTATAGATATTCCAAACAAAAAATGAGGTTGTTTTATCCCTGACCCAGAATTAAAAACAAAAATGTACTTTCATATAGTGCTTGATGCAGAAAATGCTGTGCTTTTGACTGTCATCTGAGCCTTCCACAGCATCTCTGCAAGCATCTTCAAATGAAAAATATGAAATTATTTCAAGAACAGGTAACAGCCATTTAATAGTGTAGGATTTAAGATTGCTTTAAAAGTCAACAAATAAAAATGATGCTTGCATAACTCAGCCAATGGAACCCAGTATGTTACAAGCTTCCAAGTCAGGAGGATTTGCCCATTTCTTAGTGAAAACAACAGAAACAAAAGAAGAAGAAGAAGAAGAAGAAGAAGAAGAAGAAGAAGAAGAAGAAGAAGAAGAGGAAGAAGAAGAAGAAGAAGAAGAGGAAGAAGAAGAGGAAGAAGAAGAAGAAGAGGAAGAAGAAGAAGAAGAAGAAGAAGAGGAAGAAGAAGAAGAAGAANAAGAAGAAGAAGAAGAAGAGGAAGAAGAAGAGGAAGAAGAAGAAGAAGAGGAAGAAGAAGAAGAAGAAGAAGAAGAGGAAGAAGAAGAAGAAGAAAAAGTTTCTTCACTTCTTTGCACATTTTATATTTTGTCTTTAAAAATTTCATCAGCTGTCCTGAAATTACAAATTGTCTGTATTGTGTAGCATAACCACCTTTACAATCACATTTTCTTTTTTGTCTTTGTAGAGCTAACAGTCAAATTAGAAGTTCACAAATTACGCGAAGAAATTTTACCATGGAAAAAAAGAAATACATGTTTCCTTGTATTATTCTTTAGTCTAGATCTGAGCATTATCTATTATTAATTTATTTGTAACTATGTAGTAGTATTAACCCCCCTTAAAATTAGGAATTATGGTCTACCGCATATTTGTCATCAAATAGTCTCACTGAAAACAGAGTTGCAAGCAAGTAGGACGTTGTGGCACCATAGAAGCTATAAGAAAGCTGTAAAAACTTATGTTCTAACTGGGCAAGAAGAACAAGTGGAAACCTCTAGACCTGCTCACAGTGCAGGAAGTGTTTATTAATACTGACAGAAAGACAGAGTTCAGTGCTGCAACATTCCTCACTGCCAGCCATTTAATATTCTTTTCAATATCACATGTCAATTGTAAGTGGGAAAAATAAGGCAGTCCTGTCAGTAGATGTGCATTTCTGCTTCCTTCCCTCTCCTCCTAGCTTTTGGCCTGTTGCACTTCCTGCTCCATGGCAGCACATCTCTGCACCTTTGTTGGAGCTTTCAAGCCTGCACAGACTCACATGCACAGCAGCTACTCTCTTGGTTGGGAGCCCAATCTGCCCTCAGTCTCTGCAGCTATTGGGACGAAAATGCCCAGCACCATTCTATCACTGAAAGGAAGGTTGGGTGAGGGCCAGTGCTGGGTGGAAAGTGGAACATGAGATTAGAGCCACAGCACTACTGGCAGATCATAATTTTGGTATCTTACGTCTTTAAGATTGTGATAATACAGCATGCATGAAGGAGAAATGATGCAGCTTTAGCTTCTGTTTGAAAGCCAGATAGAAGATCAAGCTATGCTTTGTAACCTTGCCTCTTAAAGAGAATTAACAAGTTGGGATAAAAGCCCAGAGTGTCAAGGAGTGAGAAAGCTTAACAGAAGAACTTAGCTTTGTTCTCTGAGAGGCATTTGCATCCAGCTAACTTGGCCATTTCTTCTGCACCTTTTCCTTGACCAAGCCTGCCTGACAAATACCTCTCCCAAATGAAGCTGAGGTGAAAACTGGAACCTGATTGTTCACAGACTTACTCCTGTTCTTACCTAATGACAACAGCTTGCAACCAAGTTGATTCCTCGCTAGCTTTTGTCCAAATACTCTCAAGTAAGAGCAGCGGCTGTATTCATTCCTGTTCAAACACACCTCAGCCAGTTTTAAGTAGACTGTCTTCTCTGCTGATCTGAGGCTTAGACAGTGCAGGCTTCAGAAGACTGCATTGTGCTGTCCTGCTTGAAAATCCTGCTACAGGCATCACCCCAGCAAGGCTGCCGTCATTGTTCAACCCCAGCTGCTTCAAAGCCTGCTTGAAGTGTGCTGTATCCCCTAGTGGATGCTTGATGTGTGTCAACAAGCATGAATCAGCAATAGCAATCATGTTTATTCTAGCAGAAGTGAACACGAGTGGAACTTGAAAGAGACAAACCACATCCTTAAGACCTTTTAACCCAAGTAAAGAAAACAGACCCTTGAAGCACTGGATTGATCACACAAGCAGAGTGAATCATGTGATGGCAGCAGAAAGTGGGTCGGTTCCACTGTTTTATTTTTAGAGAGACAGGGTGGGGGGAAAAAAAAAAGTTGTGTAAAGTTTCTTTAAGTTGAAGATGAAGGCTCAAGTCATCAGAGATTGAATGAAATGATAAAAATCACATTGAAGTCATCAGCACTCTTTTGTGTGGATTTTAGATAGGTGCTGTCTTAACCCTCCTCAATCAAAGAGTCCGCTGGAACAGAGGCTGCCTTTCATGCCATGCATCTATTGCATCCTACTACTCTAGCAAGATACTGGAAACCTGATTCAAATTTTATAGGTAAATATAAATCATATAATAAACCACCAGAAACCACCATATTTTATTGTCCTAGTAAGAAAGAGGTTGTTGATCTGTTACAGAACACTGGCGACTCTACCATCTTGTGATATCTTTATCCAATTCCTGTAACTTCAATGAGAATCTCAATTCTCCTTACCTGGGGTTTTGATGGACCTCATTTTAACATATCTTCTCCAATTTTCAGATATTTGGGGATTTCCTCTCCCTTGGCAAGAAATTCTGTGCCTAACAACCTTACCAACGTCCATATCATCTATCTGTTAAACTGTGCAAAGATGTGAGAGATCTGTGCTGTGAGGAGGAGGAAACAAAGCCCCAAATCTTGCATAGCATAAATGACTTCCTCTCATCTTCCTTTTCTCCCCTTTCTCTGAAACATCAGATACAAGTTGCAGGCCCATGCTGTGGTGATACTGACCTAGCTAAAACTGCTGTGGTTGCTTACAATAAGTATTGACCGTGCACTGCTCATCTGGTAATTTTGCAAAGAACAAACAAGAAAATGCAGAAAGGCAGTATCTTGTTATGCTTTTCCTGCTCTGTGCATCAGCTTATATTCTCCTTGTGTCATATAGTAGGTGTTACCCAGTCTTTTCCTATGAGGTATATTCATAACAGAGTGCACTGACGGCAGCTGAATGCTTGTGGCCACCACTTTCATCAGAAATAATGGCTGCGTCAGAAGGACAAGCTCTCCTAGAAGCACTATGCCCTTACCTGTAATATTCAAGCTCTTTCATACATTTTTGGTGGCACAATGCACAAGGACATGCACAGCTGCTTCTGGTTACTTGTGAAAATCTTAGACTGAGTTTTCACTTCCTTATACTCAGTAACTGGTTTTGACATAAATAAAACATGTAAATGGAGAATTAAGGAAAGAGGTAACACCTACACTTGATGTAGATATTGATTTAAAAAGACATATTCCTTTGCTTTTGGGTGGGAGGAGATAACCTCCGTGCAGAAGGCAGTGACACTGAGCGTCAGCCCACGCTATCCATCTCTGGTATGACAGTGCAGCCAGGCACTGACAGGTCCCTTGTCTTGGGTGCAGGCCACAGTCTGTATCTGCCACCTCACTCAGGATGGCTTTCCAAACAGCGCAATCTCTAAGCCAGATGCAGTCAAAGGACATGATCAGAAGGTCCTTCTGTTTGAATCCTAAGCAACAAGCATGCTCTCTCTGAAAAGAAGTAAGCCCATCTCCCGTTACTGTCAGATGTTCTTTCTCTCTTTCTTGGAAACAGTCAATTTGAAGCAGAATTTGAAATACACCCAAAGACAAGTCTTGCCTTCAATGGATTTTTTGTTGTTGTTGTTTATTTGTTTCCTTCTTTAATAAATTGCCACAAAAGCCACTTAAGATGTTTCATAGTTGAAAATATCCATACTTGTTCCTCAAAACCTTGTAAGAAAAGGCAACTTTTTTTTCCCTAGTAAGGGGATAGGAGTACAACCTCTCTTGTTCCTTACCTTTATTTTCTTTTAGCTGTGTTGCCCACAGGAGGCACTACTAAGGTAAATCTTTCTTGATAAGCTGAAATTGAAAGCAGAAGGGATGTAACACATATTATGTAGGTCGATCTGAAAGTAATGTCTCCTATTTATTTACAAGAAAACTACAACGAAGAGCACAACAACACTATTTCAAACAGCAAATGCTCAGCTACAAAACAGTCTTTTTTAACATAGTCCCCACCAATAGCTGTGCTTTTTACCAGTGATGGGCAAATGCTGCTTGCTGCGCTTGTAACCATTTGCACCAGTGAAGGCAACATCGTTGCTAGGAAAATGTTGCCAACGCAGTTCATCTTTCATCAGCCCTAACAGATGTCAGTTAAAACGTGCTTAACTATATGGTGGGTGTGGTAGGACAGTCCAGACAAGGCAATGTGCTCCACAGTCTTCAAACTGGTATGAGGCCTGGTGCTATTGCATTGCAAGATAAAGGTTGTTTCCTTCTCTGATCTGACTCTGGACATTCGAGCCTTCAGCTTAGTCAGTGTCATGATGCAGCAGTCAGAGCTGATGCTTTGTCCAGATTCCAGGAAATCCAGAAGGATCACTCCTTTCCTATCCCCCAGAACAGTGTACATCGCTGTACCCACTGAGGGCTGTGTCTTGAACCTTTTCTTTGATGAGGAATTCACACGTCACCACTCAGTGAATGGCCACTTTGACTCTGGCTCATAGTGATGATACCACCTGTCGTCACCGGTAATGATGTGATCCAGGAAATGGTCACCTTCAGCCTTGTATTGGTTCAGTAGGTCCAGAAAAACTGGCATATGGTGTTCTTTCTGTTCCTGTGTGAGCATTTGTGGGATGCACCGGGTGCAAACTGTGCGCTATTCTGATGTTGCAACCATTGTTTCCAATGCATGGAAGCCAATATTCAGCTCTGTTCATAATCTACCTATTTGGTAGATGATGAGCTGATAAAGATGCTCTTCATGTCATGGTGTGACAGCTGTGCGTGGCCATCTGGAACATGGCTTGTCTTTCACATCACTGTCACTACTGTTGAAACGTACCACACACCACCTCAATGTGTGACATCCACTGTTTGGTCTCCATAAAAGTTCACCAAGTGTAAATAAATGCCAACAGCATTGCCATTTTTTCTGCACAGAGGAATTCCGTGACAGACCTTTGCTTCATCTGCATTTCCATGTTAGAAGCCACTCTGTCAGAGTGCCCCTCTGCTGCCATCTGTCACACAGCAACAACATGTAACGGGATATTGGTGGGAAGGTTCAACCTCTACTGCCGTACCGCCAACATCTGCCTCTGATGGCATGGGCCAATATCATAAAATAGGGGGAGGGCAGCCCTCGTGGGTGGATGAATGAAGATACACTTTGGACTGAAGAACTGTCAGAATGTAGGTGCCAAAGAGATGAATGTGACATGAGCTTGGTATTTTGTAAGTGTCTGAGGATAGATCGCCCTGCCACATCAGTCTGTCAGCTTCTCAGGCTTCAGCTGCACTAATGAGAGATCCATCAGAGGGAGAAAAACGACAGCGAAGAAGCCTCCTTTGACTAGGATTATGAGGCACTGCAACATTTTATTTAGTTGCTTCCATAGCAAAACATCCTCGGCAGGTGCTGCTGAGGAACTGAACCCAGATCCAGGTCAGACCCAGCCTGCGAAAATGAGGTGTCTCTTACAGTGATCTGAAACACATAGGTGATGAGTAACACCTGGAGGCAGGTTTTAAACCAGCTCCATCACGACACTGCCAGTGGAGCCAACGGGATGAAAGTCAGGCGCTCTCAGCAGAATTAACACCCGGGCCGCCCACCGTGGGCGGGGCTGCTATGCGTGCGGCTCCAGCACCGCCACTGGGGCCTCAGCGCGGCGCGGAGTGAGGGGGCCGCCGGGCGAGGTGACCGCCGGGTGGGCCTTACGCGAGCGGCCGGGCCGCACCGCGACGCGGAGAGGGGTGCGGGCAGCCGGTGGCGGAGCGGCGCCTCCGGGCGCATCGCCGGCCGGGCGCGCATGCGTCGCGTGGGCTGGTGGAGCGTGGGGGAGGGCGAGGGTCTGCCGCAGACGGGGGGGGTCGCGCCGCCCGCGCGTGCGGGCGGTTACCGCGGGGCTGAGCGCGGCGGCCGTGGGCGCGGATGCGCGGGGAGGAAGCGGCACGGCGCCATGCGGGCCCCGGTGAAGCGGCGGGTCCGCGAGGAAAAGAGGAGCGAACGTGCGGGGAGGAGCGCCTCCCCTATGCTGGGGGCCGTCAGCCAGCGGATGGTTCGGTTCGGATTGCGGCGGGTCGTGTAGGTAGGGGAGTGTCTGCGGCGTTCAGGAAAGCATGCGTCAGCCTGGCAGCAGGAGAACGTCTGCCTGCACCGAGGCCTGGCTGTCTCCGGTTTGTTTGTTAAACTTGTGCTGCGGAGGGTTAGCAGGGTACTAAAAATACTTCCGCTTTGGGGCTGCCCAAAACTTAATGTTGGCTGTAGCCAACATTAACATGGAATGTGTTGTGTGGAACACGTGTGCATCAGCATACACGGGAGTCTTGTGAGAGGTTTGTGTCTAATCATCAGAACGTCATTCGTGCAGCTTCCAAGACACCCGTTAGGGATGTTGGTTTCACATCTTCGATGTGGTTTCATTTCAGTTTGTAGCTGTTTTTACACGTGCGGAGCTAGGATGTCCTGCTCAGAAGCATCTCCTAAAGAGGTTGGCCTAGAGTTGGGAGGGCAGTGGTGCTGCTGGGTCTGACTGCTGGTGATGTGGTTCAAGGTTGCACGCGGTGATAAAGGGTAACATGCACCCTGACCTAATCTGACGTGGCTCTGGGAGTCTGCGGGCACTCTTCCTCCCATTTTCAGTATGAGGGACTGATCACCATATGTATGCTTAAAATATTTCTAGCCTGGTAGACAAAAAGAAAGATGAGATCAAATTAAAATAGCCATTATCTAACACATAACTGCGGAAGTTTTAGCGGGAGGAAGTAATTTGTTTGAAGTATTATCATCTGAAAGTGTAAACCAGTATTTAATTAACACAGTACTTCTTAAGCGAGGTTCTAATGAAAATACGAATGTAAGGGCTCACAGTAGAACAAATACTATCTATTAATTTGTGGCTGAATTTATAGAATTCAGCTTAATTTGTCATAAGAATAAATTGCTGAAGATCCAAGTTGTATTTGGTCTGCTTAAGGTGGTTGGCATTGTTGTTTTGCAAGGGTAAATGAGAAAAGCCATTTCTGATGAGCTCAGTTATGGCAGCTGTCATTGCTTTTTGCCACTCTTCTTTCATTCTCAAAGGTAAATCGTGACTGACAGAGTGATCCTAGAAAAAAAAAACAAACATCACCATGCCAGTTATAGTTTCACAGAGCCCTAATGGATTGCAAGTGGAAACTAGAAATATCTTTTACCATTGACAGCTTGGGATGGATTTCTGATAGTCCTAACATGACTATTATGCAAAATGTATGTACATTTTTTTGTTATATGTGATAAAGTCTAATATGCATGAAAAATAGGGAGAACTTGGAAAAATTGATGATTTTTTTAAATAGCATGAGGGTAGGATGCCATAATAGCCTAATGGACTTTCTTTTAAAAATTCACTGGAAAAAATGTGATTTTTATTTTTCCCTGTTTATAAGATGGAATTGGAGAAATAACTACGAAATAGTGTCAGTAATGGAGAAGCAGCTAAGGGAGAACTATTTTGATGTCAGAATGTGAGAAAGCTGAAAACCTCTTTCTTTTGCATTATTTGTGTAGTGCACAGCATGCAACCCCAGACTGTCATCTAACCTCGAGTCTTCTGTGAAAGTATAAGATTTGAGCCTTCCATAATGGCGAAGACCTTGCAGAAGTAATTTCCTGTGTATTTTCCCCACAGCAAAGGTCTATTGCACTGTAAAAACCAAAAATTAAACATAAAGGAGCATGAAATCAGACAGTCAGTGTTATTGTCATGCTTGCACAGCAGCTGCTTAGGAAGAGCTTCCCTAGCTATCAAAATGGGTAGAGAGATTGATACTGCTATATCTGTGTCAGAGATGAGCAATCCTTGTGCGTTAAGCTGGAAAAAGGCACCTCCAGTTTACTTGCCACTAAAATGCGGTAAAAATCTGACATAGCATTAGATTTCATACCCCAAGGACAGTACTTATTTAAAATCCAGTTATTTTCAGAAGGAGAACTACAAACCCATACCTGATCTGATATTCTTCATCACCAAAACGGTGGTATGTGTTGAGGGGAGAGAGGGAGGCGGTGGTGTAATTTGGGTACCTATATATTTTTTAATGGATTTTTCTTTCTCTGTGAAGCTTTTTGGTTTTTCCCAATTGCTGAAACAACTGAAAAGAGCAAGGTAAAATCGTAAACATGGGATAGGTAAACATTAAACACAATTACAAAATTTAATCAGCTATTTAGGAGGTTGGAAGAGTCCATTAGAGGAAATGTCTTGTTACGTAACTGCTGATGTTTTTTTTTTTTTAAAGTATTCAATTCCTGGGAAATTTTAATTGTTAAAACCCATTTTAAAAAATAAACAACAGCAACCAAAAATAGACTCCAAATCAACCAATGATTATTGTCATTATTATCTCCAAAAATTGTTGTCTTACTGTAACCTAACCTAATGTTGTGTTATTTAATATCTTGATGTACTTTGGCCTGCAACACAGTATGAAAGGGATTAGGAGTCAATATTTAACTCACTTTATTTCAAGGAAGTGTGTTTCACAGATACATAAACTGACTGGAGCAAGAATTTTCTTTTTGTTCACAGAGTATCAGTGAATGTATCTCTTAGAAGTTTGTTCCATTCTGCAGTTTTAGAATATATTTTTTTCTTTGATTTACTAATGCACTAATAATTTTCCTACCTAAAAGTTTCCATTTGAATAGGGGAAAGTCATTCTACTGTTTAGAATTATAGAATCATCTATACTGGAAAAGAACTTCAAGATCATATAGTCCAGTCAGCAACCTGACCTACCAAATCTGGTTGCTAAACCATCTCCCTTAGTTATGCCTCTACATGTGTCTTAAATACCTCCAGGGGTGAGGACTCCAGCACTTCTCTGGGCAGCCTGTCTCAATGCTTGATCACACTCTTGAGGAAGAAATTCTTCCTAGTATCTATTTTAAATCCCCCTGGCACAACTTGAGGCTTTTTGCTTGTGTTTATCGCTTGCCACCTGAGAAGAGAGACCAACACCATCTTCACTGCAACCTCCTTTCAGGTACTTTGAGAGAATGATGGAGTCTCACTTCAGCCTCTTCCAGATTAAGCAACCCAATTCTCTCAGTCAGTTCTCCTAACTCCTTGTTTTCTGGTCCCATCGCCAGCTTCATTGCTGTTCTCTGAACGCTTCTCTGTAACTTAATATCCTTCTTGTAGAAAGGGGCCCAAAACTGAATGCAACATTCAAGCTGTGGTCTCGCCAGTGCAAGGGGACAGTAACTTCCCTGCTCCTGCTGGTGTCTATTTCTGATACAGGCCAAGATGCCATTGGCCTTCTTCTTGGACACCTGAGCACACTGTTGGCTCATGTTCCAGCAGCTGTTGACCAGAACTCTGAGGTCCTTTTCTGCTGATAAGCTTTCCAGTTGCTCTTCTCCAAACCTGTTGGGGTTGTTTTGACCCATGACCAGGACGTGTCACTTAATGTTCATAAATTGGAAGCGACCCACAAGGATGTTCAAGTCCAACTCCTGAATGCACACAGGAGTTGTCCAAATAGTCCTTTATCTCTGGCAGCTTGGGGCTGTGCCCACTGCCCTGGGCAGCCCATTCCATGCTCACTGCTCTCTGGTGCAGTCCCTTTCCACAACCCCCACTGGCCCCTCCCCTGACACAGCTCCATGCCGTTCCCTCAGGCCCTGTTGCTGTCACAGAGAGCAGAGCTCAGCGCTGCCCTCCACTCTCCCTGTCCGGAGCTGCAGCCGCCATGAGGCCTCCCCTCAGCTCCTCTGCTCTGCGCTGAGCACACCCAGGGACTGCAGCTGCTCCTCATACATTTTCCCCTCTAGACCTTTCACTATCTTTGTAGCCCTCCTCTGGATGTTCTCTAATAGATGTGAGCACAATGAAGGAAGGACATAAAACTGCAGTCAGTGCTGGAGGTGAGGCTGCATAGCACAGAGCAGAGGGGACAACCTCTCCCCTTACCCAGTGTCAGCGCTGGGCCTGGTGCACCCCAAGGTATGGTTAGCCCTTTGGACTGCTAGGGCACAATGCTACTTCACATTCAACTTGCCATCAATCAGAACGTCCAGATCCCTTTCTGTGGGGCTGCTCTTCAACCTCTCATCCCCTAGTCACGTATATCCAGGACTGCCCTGTCCAGGTGCAGAATCTGGCACTTGCTCTTCTTAAACTTCTTGTGGCTGGTGATTGCTCAGAACTTTAGTTTGTCAAGGTTTCTCAGCAAGACCTCTCTACCCTTGAGGGAATCAACAGTTCTTCCCAATTTAGTGTCATCAGCAAACTCACTTAGTGTTCCTTTGAGTCCTGCATCCAAGTCATTTGCAGAAACATTAAAGAGAACTGCCCCTAAAATAGAGCTCTGAGAAACCCCACTAGTGATTGGTTTCCAGCTAGATTTACTTTAACTCCCTGAGTATTGTTGAATGCCATACAAGTGGACTTGGCCCATTGACTTAGTCTAACCAGATTCCTCTGGAAACCCTTCCTGCTCTCAAGCAAATCAGTATTCCTGCCTGACTTGGTATTGTCAACAAACTTAGTGAGGGTACACTCCATCTCCTCATCCAGATCATAAAACTAGCTCCATAACTGATCAATGGAGAACGTCACTGCTGACCAGCCACCAACTGGACTGATCTCCATTTGCTCTTTGAGCCCACCCATCCAGTCATTTCACCCAGCTAACTGTACATCTGTCCAAGCCATGAGTAGCCAGTTTCTCCAGGAGAATAGTGTGGGAGATGGTGTCAAACATTTCATTAAAATTCAGGTAGACAACATCCACAGCCTTTCCCTCATCTGCTGAGTGGGTCATCTTGTCATAGGAGGAGATCAGATTAGTCAGGCAGGACCTGCCTTTCATAAAGCTATGTTGGCTGCATCTGATCTCTCAGTTGTTCCATGCCTGCTTTCACGAGGATCTGCTCTGTAACCTTTCCCATTACCAAGATGAGACTGGCAGATCCGTAGTTCCCTTGATCCTCTTTATTGCCTTTCTTACAGACTGGAGTCACGTTCACTGACTTCCAGTCAACTGAGACCTCCACATTTAGCCAGGACTGCCAATAAATTATTGAGAGTGGGTTGGTGGGTGCTTCCACCACCTTCTTGAGTACCCATGGATGAATCCCATCCAGCCCTATGAATTTATGAATATTAAAAAGTTGTAATAGGTTACCTATTGATTCTCATAGGACTATAGGTGCTTCATCTTGTTCCCTGTCACCATCTTTC
This sequence comes from Numida meleagris, assembly GCF_002078875.1. NCBI lineage: Eukaryota > Metazoa > Chordata > Aves > Galliformes > Numididae > Numida > Numida meleagris. The sequence continues at coordinate 51,612,659 of NC_034438.1, read as the reverse complement.
AACTCAGGGGGTTGGGTATCATGGGAACAATTAGCCTTCCTAATAAAAGCAGGCAAAAAGTCATTAAGTATCTCAGCCTTATCATCATCTTTCATCACTGCATTTTCCCTCATCCGATAAAGGATGGAGGTTTTCTTTAATCCTCCTTTTGCAGCTGATGTATTTATAAAAGCATTTTTTTATTGTCTTTGACTTTAATAACTAAATTGAGTTCCAGCTGAGCTTTGGCCCTTCCAGTTTTCTGCCTGCGCAAGCTGACAACAGCTTTGTAGTTTTTCTGCATTGCCTGCTTCCTTTTCCAGTGTTCCAGAATTCAAGAATTACAGTTGAACTTCATAATATTTAAATGTTGTTCATACAGAATGTGTATTACTTATAGAAGATATTAAAATAGTGAGTTTTAGATACATAAAAAAACAACCTTTTTTTCTGGAATCTTTTAATGATAAGTACTGTAGGGTATCAGTTGTCTGCTATCAGAGGGTAAGGCAGTATGTGTCTATACTTCTGGGCTGCAGTTACATATGCTGTTCATAAAGTGAGCCATTTATTTGCTATAAAGATTGTTACTAATCGTTTCTATTTATTTATTCCTTTATTTTTCAGGAACTGTATTTCAAGAATCTTTCAAAACAGAAACAGAAAGAAGACATGGAGAAGAATGGAAACAACCACAAACTTCGTGTTTGTGTTGCTACTTGCAACCGTGCTGATTATTCAAAATTAGCTCCCATTATGTTTGGTATTAAGGCAGAACCACAGTTCTTTGAGCTTGATGTCGTAGTGCTTGGTTCCCACTTGATTGATGATTATGGGTAAGGTGGATTTTTGTATCTCCCATTCTGTTTCTGCAGTGTTGACAATACAATCATGAGTGCTAGGTCACAAAATCCTTGTCATCATGAAAGCACATAACACAATTTTAAACATAGTTTTTCAGACATAATAGATATTTCCTATTTCATTTTTCAGCTTCTTCTAAGATTGCTTTTTTTTTCATATCACTCTTTTAATTTTAGAAAGTTTTGTGTAGATGCTGGAACTGAGGTTTTCAACAAAGTTTCTAATGAAGTGAGAAATTCAGTTCATTCAGGCTTACCTAAGAATCTGATGATTGTGAATTGAAAATGTGTTACAGTTTTTAATTTTCATGGCAAAAAGATAACTTGCAGTCATTCTAAGTTGAAGCTCTTGTAATTTACATACTTACTGGATAGTCTTTGTGTAATTGGTATCACAGGGAAATACTGTTAGTTCTCACATCCAGGATTGCAGGGGAAGAAAGCAGCATAGGGTAATCTCTGTCTTACAAAATGAGTAACTAGAGGTAGTAGAGGTATTAGATATCATTTGGCAGGAGAGATTACGGTCCCCTTCAAAATACTGTGTAAGTAAACAGATTACCTGCCTGGGAAGATGGAAAGTCTTATTCCTGCTCCTTTCCTTTGTAAGAACTTCCTATATCCCAGGTGAGCATTCTCCTATCTGCTGAGGGAAAGGAGGAACACAGAAGGAAGAACATGCATACTTTTGCTGGGGTTGTTTCTGTTTGGTTTTGCTCCAGATGCCTTTATCAGATTGGGCTCAGAAAGTTAAAATGATAGGAAAACACTTTACAAGTTGAAGTAAGGTGTTAGCATAATGGTCTCAGTGTACAAGCATTGTTAAACTTTTAGAAATGTTATGCTTACCTTGAAGTAAAAGCACTTACTGGACTTCCCAACTAGCAATTTTGGCACTTTATAAGTTAAGGTGTGATTTGACTGTGAGGTCACGGAAAGTTTTATTATCTCGGACTGCTAAGAGAGAAAATGTAACTGCTGCCCGTTCTCAGTGTTGTGCTCTGTTTCTTGCTTTGCACTGGCCATTGTTTTCATCCAGAATATGGTAAGGTGAATTCAATACCTTAAAACTAGCCTGATTTAAAAAACAAACAAACAAAAAAACCTCTTGCCAGGTTGGCGTTTGGTCAGGCTGGAAAAATAAGCCAGTCCTGCTTCACTGTCTGAAGAGGATTTTGTATTGTGCCAGTCTGATTTAAATTAATTTATAAGTGTAACCTTTTGATTAGGACAATGAATGTATCAGACAGGTTGAAGACAAAAATGAGAAAGCATCTTTTTTTTTTTTCTCTCTTAGGTGTAAGCAAGCAGCAGTCTTCAGCTATTCATTTTTTCCTGTTGTATTTATACATTTATCCAGCAAAGCATGTATATTGGCGAAGAGCTGGAGTAGCTTTTAAGAAAAGAAAATGTGCCATGTCTGTTCTCCAGTAGTCTCTGTAAAGACATGAATAAAGAGTTCAATTTCTGAGGAGTTCTGGAACATGCTCAGCTAAACTTCTTATTAAAGGTGTCTAGAAAACTTGATGGACTTGGAGTAGGAGGGGTGATCTTCGTATAGACTAGAGTGTTCCATTAAATTCTTAAAGATTAGCTTCCTTGGTGAGGGAGACTTGACAAGCAGGCCTTTGTTCAAACATAGTACAGCTATTCTAGTGTTCTAGTATGCAATTACTTTGTCAAGCTGTGTTGCTGTAAATCCAAGTTCTGTTTCTTCTAACCCTTTCTCTCTTATCTTCAGGAACACTTATCGCATGATCGAACAAGATGACTTCGATATTCATACAAGATTGCACACTATTGTGAGAGGGGAGGATGAGGCAGCCATGGTGGAATCAGTGGGCCTCGCATTAGTGAAGTTACCAGATGTCCTGAACCGCCTGAAACCTGACATAATGATAGTTCATGGTGACAGATTTGATGCTTTGGCACTAGCCACATCTGCAGCCCTGATGAATATTCGCATTCTTCACATTGAAGGTGGGGAAGTCAGTGGGACCATTGACGACTCTATTAGACATGCCATAACCAAACTGGCCCATTACCACGTGTGCTGCACAAGGAGTGCAGAGCAGCATTTGATAGCCATGTGTGAAGACCACGATCGCATCCTTTTAGCAGGCTGTCCTTCATATGACAAGCTTCTCTCTGCCAAAAATAAGGACTACATGAGTGTTATACGCGTGTGGCTGGGTGAGCAATCTGCTTCCTTATGTTTTTCATAGGACTTTAGACAAACTCATTGAGTTCTTTATCCATGATCTGTGGTGCCTTGGGGATCTATTGCCCAATGATTCTAGGAAATGGATGGGAAACAAAGAAAGACAGATTTATTACTAGTAGATTTGGGTTTAATGGAATCTTATTATGAACCTGTTTCTTCTAAAGAAAGAACAAACAAACAAAAAGAGTGTATTTGCTACCAGTATCTACCATTGCTTTCTCTCTACATTTGACCTTATTCTGTATATAAGAAAAACTACAAATCTGTCTTAGCAGACAAATCTGGTCCTTTTTCAAAGTAAAAGAAACAAACCCCAAACCTTCTTAAATTGGTAATTTCTCTGATCTGAACAATTTAAAAATAGACTTTTCCCTACATGAATACTTATCATGGTGTAAAGAGTGTGTCAAAACAGAATCAGAGCTATTTAGGACTAATCTAAAAAGAATAGAGTGAATTTATATTCTGAACATTTCTTTGCAGAATTTATTGTAACGAGGCCATATGTGCTGAACACTTTTGATGTTTTGTATTGATTTACTTTAAAATAGTTCCTCTAAATGTTGTTTTTTTGTGTGCTTTCTTGTTGTGTTTGGCAAAGCAATCTCCTGTATGGCGCAGTAACCTGTGTACTTGGAAAGTAGCATCTAACTAGATCAGTAGGTGACTAGCAGATAAGTTGTTTAACATATACGCAAAAATAAGTATGGCCTGAGGAATGAAGTCTTTGCATGATGTTGGGGAACTGGCAGAAAACTCAAGTAATGAGTGATAATGAGAATCACAAATCACAGTAAGAATCATCAAACCTACTAATCTGCTGTGAAGCAGCCCTTCAGGTAGATTCTTTTCTTGCTGCCATCAGTGAAAGTTAAGAGCAGCTTCAGAGCCTTCATGTTATTACAGACTTACAGAGATGTGGGAACAGCTCTCAGCTGTGGTTTAGACCTGCAAAGATTTAGATCTAGGCCTGCAAGTAAACAGTGTGTTGAGCTTTAGAGAGAGAAAAGTTATGAGTGATGCCTAGAGAGGCAAATAATAAGCTAGATCCTCCTGTTATCCCTTGAGTTTTATTGCAGCACTGAAATTTACATGTAAGATATCTCATTCATTGCCCTGACTATGGAGGCTGTCACATCACTCTCTCCTCTTACTATTCTCTGCCAGTGAAAAACAACAAACACTTCTGTTTTCCATTTGAACAGGTGAAGATGTTAAACCCAAAGATTATATAGTTGCTCTGCAACATCCTGTAACCACGGATATTAAACATTCCATAAAGATGTTCGAACTGACACTAGATGCACTCATTTCATTTAACAAGAGAACGCTTGTTCTATTCCCCAATGTAGATGCAGGTGAGTAAAATGCCTGTGTGACAGAACGACAGATAACTGGTTGTAAAGCATGCATTGGTTCACACAGAGTGCTTTTTCCCAGAATCTCCAGTTGGATGGAAATAGCTGGATGACCTCATCATCAGACTGGCATCCACAGCAACTCTGTGTCCAAATTGCTGGAGGACATTTCAGCTTTTCAGTGTGGGAAGGCAGATGAAGGGAAACTGTATTACATGTGGAAGCAACATGTAACGTCTCCTGCACTAGCTGAAAAATTGTTAGATTTTTTGAAATGACTTCGGGGATTAAACTTATGTGCCTGAAAGGGAACAAAAACAGCTCAGAGGTGACAATTCAGTACTATCAGCTGCTTTGTGTGTTGAGACTTTCAGTGAACTTGATTCATTTATTCATGTCTTTTGTTTTGCTGCAGGAAGCAAAGAGATGGTTCGGGTGATGAGGAAGAAGGGCATTGAACATCATCCCAATTTTCGGGCAGTGAAGCATGTCCCATTTGACCAGTTCATTCAGCTAGTTGCCCATGCTGGTTGTATGATTGGTAACAGCAGTTGTGGTGTCAGAGAAGTGGGAGCATTTGGCACACCTGTCATCAACTTGGGGACACGTCAGACAGGAAGAGAAACAGGTAAATATTTGCATAACTACTTTCTTTGTAGTTCTGAAGGTTTTTTGTTTCACGTAGTAAAGGAAAACAAATGCTTTACAGTGACTGTCCTGCAGTGCCAGTACAACATAATTTTTGACCTGTTAAAGGTGTGCTGGATATTCCTCTATTTCTGTATTGTGTTAGTGATGAGATAATGAGGCATTAATCTGTAGACAAGTTAAATGTGTATCTCCATTTGCAGTGCATTCCATTTAGCGGAAGAGGCAACTAATTGTTTTCCTTTATAGCTACTTCCATGTTCACATGTATACAACTTTCGGTTTAAAAACTTATCACCATATTAGGAATTACCTGTATTGTGGTATTTCCGTCGTGCATGTATGACTTAAATAACCATTTGCCCATGGTTTTCGTTGTAATTACAGAATTCTGTTGAAAAGTAGTACTCTACCCTATGTGTTCTGTAAGGCATGATAATGTACTATAGGAGCCACCATGGCTTTATTTGGAGCAAGGGCAGACACAGAAAAGGTGAAGAGTAATGTTGATTTGGGTGGAGTCTCCTGCTCAGAGGAAATGAAAATAATTATGTCCTAATTCATTTCTAAAGCAGTTCTTATCCTCTAGCATCACTGAAGTAGGTGACTTGTCCTATTCTGTTAACTTTTACCACCTAGGTGAAAATGTTCTTCATGTTCGTGACGCTGACACACAGGATAAAATTCTGCATGCGCTACAGCTCCAGTTTGGTAAGCAGTATCCATGGTAAGTACATTTCACTGTGGGAGGGTGTTGAAGCAGTAGAGAAAAAGCATTTAGATTAGAGGTGGTTTGTCGTATTTGATCACAAACTTCTTAGTGTGCTAATCTGAGGTTACTAAAGATGTTTTGGTATAACTGGAAGTTTAACATCCAACAGAAAGCAAAGAGGAGAAAATTCATATATTAGTTTAGACTAGAAGAAGAAGAAAGAGAGTTTGTTCCATAGTAGAACACAGAGCATGGAGAAAAACATCCTGCCTATCTACCTTTGACACCTGCTTGAAGTACACACTACTTTGTAGCTGGATTGGCTTCAGGCATGATACGTGGAGGGCCATGAGTGCAAACTCTGAGAGGCTGCTGGATGTATTCATTGCTCTTCATACTTACAGTACCGACCCTCAGTTCTAAAACAACTGAGCTCTTAAAAACTTCAGGATATTGCATATGTTTAATTAAAGACAATACTCAAGAGTGAATTTGTTAAAGATCTCAGTATAATGTAATGAAACCAAACACTGGAGTACTAAATGTCTGATATGGTTGTGTATAGTGATATTTAAAAATGAGACTTACCTGTAGCAAACTGAGGTGAATGGGAGTCTCAAGAGGTCTGCCCAGGAGCCAAAATCCGGGACATTGATGAGAGAGTGCCACAGACTGTCAAGAACACAGACTACTATCCCCTGTTGCTCTTTCACATGGGCATGGATGATGCAGTAAAGCAGAACATGCACAGAATCAAACAAGACTATAAAGCCCCACTGCAATCAGCTGGGGAATGAACCAGGCCAACCAGAACAGAGGCAGATGTTTTTTAGCTTTGTCTCATGACAGGAGCCAGAAAGCCAGCCACCTCAAGGGTGTGTATAGCTACAGGGGATCCTCTTGCTTCCCTCTAGGGATATCTGTACCCTCTGATCCCTTTTCTTCCCTAAAGTGTCTGTATACCAACGCATGCAGCACGGGGAATAAACAGGAGGAGGCAGAGATCTATGTGCAGTTGCAGAGCCATAATTTCATTGCCATCACAGAGACATGGTAGGAGTGCTTACATGACTGGCATGCTGTCATGGATGGATATGTCCTTTTTAGGAAAGACAGGCCAGCAAGGTGAGGTGGTGGAGTTGCTCTTTATGTGAGAGAAAAACTGAAATGTATCAAGCTCCACCTAGGGATGAATTATGAATGAGTGGAGAGCTTGTGGGTGAGAATTAAGGCATAGGCTAATATGGGTGATGCCATTGTGGATGTTTACTACAGGCTGCCTGATCAGGAGAGGAGGAGGTTGAAGAGGCCTTCTGATAACAGCTGAAAGTAGTCTCACAATCACAGGTGCTGATTCTAATGGGGGTCTTCAAGCACCCTGATAGTTGCTGGAAAAGCAATACTGCCAGGCATACGCAGTCCAGGAGGTTTCTGCAATGAGATGAAGATAACTCTTTGTGGCAGATGGTGGAGGGGCCAATGAGGAGAGATGTGCTGCTTAACCTTCTTCTTACTAACAAGAAAGAGCTAGTTGGTTATGTGAAGGTTGGGAGCAGCCTGGGCTTCAGTAATCGTGAGATAGTGAATTCAGGACCTTGTGTGGAAGAAGCAAGGCACTAAATAGGATTGCCACCCTGGAGTTCAGGAGAGCCAGCTTTCACCACTTTCAGGACCTACTTGGAGGTATCCCATTGATTAGAGCATTGGAAGGTAAGGAGGCCCGAGAGAGTTGGTTAACATTCCAGCACCACTTCTTCCAAGCTCAAGATCAGTGCATCCCTAAGAGTAAGAAATTCTGCAAAGGTGGCAGGAGACCTATGTGAATGAACAAGGAGCTCATGGAAAAACTCAAATGGAAGAAGAAAGTCTGCAGTGTGGAAAACGGGTCTGGCTATGAGGGAGGAATATAAGAACATAGGAAATGCAGGGATGCAATAAGGAAGGCTAAGGCCCACTTGAAACTAAATCTGGCAAAGGAGGTCAAGGACTACAAGAAGGACTTATTTTAAGTATTTAAATAGCAAAAGGAAGACTAGGGAAAATGTGGGTCACTGTTGACAGAAGTGGGTGCCCTGGTAACAGGGGACACTGAGAAGGTGAAGTTACAGAATGCCTTCTTTGCTTCAGTCTTAACTGCTAAGACTGCCGCTCGGGAATCCTGGACACTGGAGATAAGAGAGAAAGTCTGGGGAATGGAAGACTTCCCTTTGGTTATTGAGAATCTGGTCAGAGATTGTCTAGGCAAACTTGACGCACACAAATCCACAAGCCCTGATGGGATGCACCAGCAAGTGCTCAGGGAGCTGGCAGAAGTGACTGCTACACCACCCTCTATCATCTTTGAAAGGTCTTGGAAAATGGGAAGGTGCCAGAGGACTGGAAGAAAGCCAATGCCACTCACATCTTCAGAAGGGCAAGGAAGAGGACCCAGAAAACTATGGGCCAGTCAGCCTCACATCTGTCCCTGGGAAGGTGGTGGAGCAGTTTATTCTGGATACCATCTCCAAGCAATTGGAAGAAAGGGAGGTTATTGGGCATAGTCAGCATGGATTCACTGAGGGCAAATCATGCTTGATCGGTGTGGTAGCCTTCTGTGATGTCATGACCATCTGGGTAGATGAGGGGGAAGCAGTGGATGCTGTGTACCTTGACTTCAGCAAGGCTTTAGACATTTTCTCCTACAACATCCTTGTAATGAAGCTTAGCAAATGTAGGATAGACGAGTGGACAGTGAGTTGGATTGAGAACTGGCTGACTGAAAGAGCTCAGATAGCTGTGATGAGTGGCACAGAGTCTGGTTGGAGGCCTGTAACTAGTGTTCCCCAGGGGTTGGTACTGGGCCCAGTCTTGCTGAACATCATCAGTGACCTGGATGAAGGGACAGAGTTCACCCTCAGCAAGTTTGTTGATGATATGAAGCTGAGAGAAGTGGCTGACTCACCACCAGATGGCTGTGCTACTATTCAACAAGACCTGGAAAAACAGGTGTGTTGGGCAGAGAGGAACCTGATCAAATTCAACAAGAGCAAGTGTAGGGTCTTGCACATGGGGAGAAATAACTGCATGCATCGGTACAGGTTAGGAGCTGACCTGCTGGAAAGGAGCTCTGAGGAGGACTTAGTGGCCTTGGTGGACAACAGGTTGAGCCAGCAGTGTGCCTTTGTGGCCAAAAAGAACAGTGTATTCCAGGGTGCATTACAGAGAGCATGGCCAGCAGGTCAAGGGAGGTCGTCATCCTCTTCTGCTCTGCCCTGGTGAGGTCATATCTGGAGTACTGTGTCCAGTTCTGGGCTCCTCAGTTAAAAAAGACAGAACTTACGGAGAGAGTCCAGCGGAGGCCACAAAGATGACTAGAGGCTGGAGCATCTCCCATATAAGGAAAGACTGAGAGATCTGGGATTCTTCGGCCTGAAGAAAAGAAGACTGAGAGGGGATCTCAGCATTGTTTATAAATATCTAAAGTGTGGGAGTCAAATGGGTGGGGCCAGGCTCTTTTCAGTAGTGCCCAGCGACAGGACAAGGGGCAGTGGACAAAAACTGCAACACAGGAAGTTCCATACAAACACCAGGAAGAACTTCTTTACTGTGAGGGTGACATAGCACTGGAACAGGCTGCTCAGAGAAGTTGTGGAGTCTCCTTCTCTGGAGATATTCAAAACCCATCTGTACACTTCCCTGTGGGACCTACTGTAGGGAACCTGTTTTAGCAGGGGGTTGGACTAGATAATCCCCTGAGGTTCCTTCCAACCCCTACGATTCTGTGAGCATACAGTTCATTACTATTACTACCATTTATTACTATTACTACTTGTCATATTTGTGATAAGTATATTTTGTCTGTGTGTGTAACATGTTGAGAAACTTAATTTCTTTAATTTTAGATTGTTATGATGTGGGACCTTTAATTGAACTCTTATTTGTGTCATTTTTTTGTCAAAAGACTTCCCAGTTTTTTACACCTCATGTTCCATAGTCTTAAACAAAGCTACTGTCAGGCTTGCACAGTCTGTTGTTGTGAACTTCAAGGTACTGTACTCTATCTACCATATACCACAGTATACTTGATTAGTCCAAAGTGTAGCATTGTCATAATAGTGATATCATAGTTTTGTAATGGTACAGTATTACAGCCTTCTGTCATTTAATAAGCTTTAGAGACTGCAGTGTTACTTCCATTTAAATTGATTTCTTTTTTTCATATTATAGCTCAAAAATATATGGTGATGGTAATGCTGTTCCAAGGATTTTGAAGTTCCTTAAATCTATTGACCTCAAAGAGCCATTGCAAAAGAAATTCTGTTTTCCTCCTGTCAAAGATAATATTTCTCAAGATATAGACCATATTCTAGAGACTCAGAGTGCTTTGGCTGTGGACCTAGGCGGAACAAATCTCCGAGTAGCAATTGTCAGTATGAAGGTAAATATGAAGATGTCCTTCTAGCTATTCTGCAAACTTTTTTGTGCTCTACGGTTCTTTTCCTAGAACGGAGATATGCTTAGGATGCAAAAGATTTCTGGATAGGAACAGAATGGTCCTAGTAACATACCTTCTGTGCAAAGTCATATGATCTAAAGAAGTACAGGACAAGTTTCTGATCTGTTGGTTCCCTGTAAAAGCTGCCTGAGTTCACCATGCAGCTTTTTGTTTGTAAACAAAAAGGGAAAGGTTCCATACCCAGTCTCGTTCTTTTCCTGTTGACTTACACAGCTATGTAATGGATGCAGACAACCATTTTGAATAACAACCAGCATTTATAAAAGCAATTTACTCAGAGGAGGTGGTGTGTGGTCACAAGATTCAGAGTTTTGCATCTCTTCTACCTGGAGAAGAAAAAGTAGTAATCAGAAGTCTTAGTATCTTCCTCCTCAGAAGCATGATCAGTAAAACGGTACCAAGCCTTACATGGAAAAGCATTTAGTGTAAGACATCGCACCACAGAGATGTAGACCACTTGTAGAGAATCAGTCAAAAAATAAGACTGATTACAGACCTGGAAAACACCGAGTAGTTGAAGACACTAGAATTGCTTAGTCCAGAGAAAACTGACTGTTTAAAAAAAAAAATAAAAAAATCCTTCAGATATGCAGAAGCCTCTTCTGCAAGCAGAAAAATCAGTTCAACATGTGTATGAAGGAGTTGCAATGGATTAAAACTACAAAGTGGAAAATTATTCTAATAGTTCTTTTACTATCCAACTTAGCTGTAAATTCAAAAGCTGGAATAGATAGTTTGGGACACTGTGATGTCTTCATCACAGAAATACAGAAACTACTTCTGAAATAGGCTTGAAATTACAGCTCTTAGTGTAGAAAGTTAATGGTAGCTATGCTTAGAACTTCACCTACTCATTTGTCTGGTAACATGGCACAGTAGGAAGCTTTTCTTTGCCTGCGCGATAGCACTGATAAGGATGCATTACATGCATAGTTTTGCTTCTTACAGAGAACGTATCATGAGTGCTTGCCAACTAACTTAGCAAGGTGAAGATACATAGTTGGTGAAAAGTAATGAAAACTGAAGTCCTAAAAAACAGCAAGTGAGGCTACCTAAATGGCATCAGTATCAGTCTGATGTCAGATCATTTGCAAAGGTGTTGTGTAGTGAAACAAGTAAACACACCCACCATCAGCTGATTTTCCAGATTTAGAATTTCAGAGTTACGGAATATCTGTATGAACTTGTGAGCTTCAAAGTAGAAGCAATAATGATATAAATATTATTTAGGTATGGTGTAAAAATACTTGAAATGACAGTTAAGACTGAAGAGTTTTAACTCACTGAAACATCTGTTTTCCTGCTTTGGAAAAAAAATAAAATTCTGAATTCTGAAGCACTGCAAGAATTTGATTAAAGTTTGTGATGAAGTTTTTGGCTTTTATTCTCTGTAGTACTGGAGAATTATTCCTACTGTTGCACTGTGTACTTCCAGATAACTAGATCAGTTAGACATAGTTAGCAAGAAGGACAGCATGTCCTCCCTGCAGAAATGGGAAGGGCTGTGTTAATTGACCTGTTATGGTCCAGAATGTTTGTATTAAATTGAAAGTACATGCCTGGCAGTTGAAGTCTGAAAGAAAACTTTTTCAAATATAGGTTTTTTTAGCAGTCAAACTAATGCCACGGTTTCTGCCAACACAAGCATGAAAGTAACTGAATTGGAAAAAATGCTGTCTATTTTGCAGTGCGTAGTTTGAGGTGGCATTTATGAAAGTTAAAATGTTAGCAAATTAGAGCAGAACGATCAAAGCTTCATAATAAAATTTACACAATGGTTTTAAGTGTTTCACAAGTGGCAGAGATGAAGCTTTTATGAAGAAAATAATAGTTTTCAAGAACTCAGGAAGTGCTCCTTTTGAAAGCTGCAGTCTTCTGAGGGTTGCTGCAGCCTTGTCTTACAAAATATCTTCCTCTATTTCTCCTTCCCCTCCAAACCAGAAGAGGAAACTAAACATCATTTAAAATAACAGCAACGAAAAACACTGTTGTGAGATCTCATGCTCAAAAGGATCACGGTTCTGGCATTTTCTTCATTATTTTGGCAAGAATGTTTGAGATGTGTTGCATATAGACTGACTGACTTGTTATTCCTTTGTCCTTAGTTGTGCAAATACACTGCTGTTCACTTAGGTATATTTTGCAGAGTACTCATTATATAATAGAAAGAACAGTGTTGCTAAATAAAATAGCATCTTCTGCATGTTCATAGCCTTGTCCTGCAATATTCATTAAGGTTAGTTCCTTTGTACCACAGATTCAGATGTGCATAATTAATTCTTTTACTACCACTGCATGACTTGTAGGCTTTAAAAATAATCCCATCTTCCTGCATCCTCCCTCCCACATACATCAGATGTCACAGTAGATGGTACTCCAGAAATATTTCCAGTGACTCAGAGTCATAACTGCTTAGAAGAAAGGTTATTTCTGAAAGGATAGTAAGTTGTACATTAGAATTTCAAGCGCTTCTCTCTGGCTCGTATAGCAACAAAATGCTAGCTATTGCGTAAAATAGCAATGTCTGCAACACCATTCAGATTTCCACATGGTCAGACTAGAAACATCTCCTTCTTAAGTGCTGTGGATTCTGTCTTCTTGTTAGCAATTAATTTTTTTTTTTTAAACACGTGTTGAGCTGAACTGTACTGCTGTATCACAGTTTACTCCTTACAACAGTTCCAGCAGTCCCTGGAATATTTCCTTATGCAATTTGTATGTTCCATCTGTATTTTATTTCAGCTAGGGGAAGTTGAAGCAGAATGTAAGACCTGAGAAGCAGAATGTAAAGCCTACCTCTTGCAAGCTTGTCTCCCAGAGTCCTCAGGAATCTGAGGACAATCTGTTCTGTAGGACCAAGATCTAAGATGTATATTGTATTTAAAAAAAAAAACAAACCAAAACAAAAAAACCTCACAATGTTTAAGTTGACCTGTGTTGAAATTAAAGAGAAATTTCATCACAAAGTAAATTCCTGTGGAGAACATTTATGGTTTTTATTTTCTAGGGTGAAATAGTTAAGAAGTATACCCAGCTCAACCCTAAAACTTACGAAGACAGACTAGATTTAATTCTAAAGATGTGTGTAGAAGCTGCATCGGAGGCAGTAAATCTGAACTGCAGAATTTTGGGAGTAGGTAAGTTAATGAATACTAACTTTTTTGTCTTTTCATCTGAGAGTTTGAACGTGCAATGAAATCAGTACTGACTAATTTAAAGTGCATCTTTAAAACTGATCCTGTGTATTTCAAACTCTTACACTACATTCCTACTACACGTGAAAAAATTAACTTTTTATGAAAATGGGAAGCTGACTATAAATACTGAAGTTGCCCTAGTCTGTAACAGCCAGAATGGTGATCTGCTGAGTTTTAACAGTGCCCAAGTCCTAACCTCTGGCACGATTAAGCTTACGGTAGAGAATCCCATGTTGCTGAAAAGAATTGCTGCTTGCACTATACTATATGGTCTCTATACTTGTGAATTTGAATGGCACATTTCAAAGGTTCTCTAAATTAAACATATCTGAAGTCTGTGGTATATTGAAGTGGATTTTGAAATTCCCTGCAGAATCTTTGTATTGAAACAGCTCTTGAAACAACTTCAGCTGAGGTCAGTTTCCTCTGTTGCCTGTAAACCTTTCTTTATGGCCAGAATCAGCTGTGCAGAATTCTCAGTTGCATTAGGACAGAATAAGAAGGCTAGAATTTAAGAACAGATTTGCAACTAACAGAGACAAAGGCAACCTTTTCATTCATTTCCATTTTGCTTACACTGTAGTAGAATCATAGAATGGTTTAATTTGTAAGCGACCCTTAAAGACCATCCAGTTCCAATGCCCCTGCTATAGGCAGGGATACTTTACACAAGTTCAGGTTGCCCAAAGTCCCCTAACCAACCTGGCCTTGAACATTCCCAGGGATGGGGCATGCACAGCTTCTTTTGGCAACCTGTTCCAGTGTCTCACCGCCCTCATCATGGAAATTTTCTTCCTTATATTCAATTTAAATCTACCTTTGTTCAGTTTAACACCATTGTCCTTTTTCCTGTCAATACCAGACCTGGTAGAAAGTCTTTCAGTCTTTGTTATAAGCTTCCTATGTATATTGAAAGAGCCTTCTCTTCTCCAAGTGTTTTCTGCAAATGTTTTCTCTTCCCCAAACGTTTCTTTTCTCCAGCCACAACTCTCTCAGCTTGTCTTCATGGGCAAGGTTCTTCAGCCCTCTCTGATCATTTTTGTGGCCCTCCCCTGGACCCACAATAACAGGTCCATGTTTTTCTTGTACTGGGGACTGAGAACTGAACACGTGACTCTATGTGAGGTCTCATGAGAGCAAAGTAGAGGGGGACAGTCATCTCTGTCACTGTGCTGGCCACACTTTTTTTTTTTAATGCAGGCCAGGATACAGTTGCCTTTCTGGGCTGCCAAGCATGTATTTTTGGCTCATATCCAGTTTTCCATCCATCAGCACCCCTCAGGCCTTCTCTGCAGGGCTGCTTTTGATCTGTTCATTCCCCAGTCTGTACTGTCCTTGGGGATTACCCCAGCTAAGATGCAGGACTTTGCACTTGGCCTTGTTGATCTTCATGAAATTAAACAGACCCTCTCCTCAAGCCAGACAACATCCCTTCAATCAAGCATATCAAAGTTATTTTGAACTGTGAAAGTTAATTGTTTTTTTAAAAACAGTGTTAAGTACACAGAATCAATAAGATTGCTGCACTTCAAATCTTTCAGACTACCTGTTGTGTAATACACGTGACTTAATCACCCTGACTAGTTTGCTGTGCCCAAACGCTGAGTCTTGAAAGCCTCACACTTCTTGTAGAAGTAGTCACAAACTCTGTATTAATCAGTATTCCAAATAGCTAAGAACTTTTTATCATCACATAGGTGAATTAGGATAATGGTGTTACAGGAACCAATATACAGAGTTCTTATATGAGGGAAAAACTTTCCTTTTGTTTGTTTAATTATTCCAGAGTTACATTCCTATTTATTTGTCAGCCCGCTTCCTTTAATGACTGACTGCTACTGTTCTGTTGCTTGTGAAGGAGGGGAAAAGCTTTGCTACAGAATAAGATACATTTCTTACCTAGTTATTTTATTTTTGTGAACTGATACTTGCCTCATTCAGTCTCATAGTTTGAATCAGAATGCTATTTGAAATTAAGATTGCTCTTTAGAGAAAGACATGTAATTTCTATGGGAATAATCAATTTGCTAGATTATAGTTATTTCTTTAAGACTAATAATCATAAACTTGAGTGTCCTGTTCTATCTTGCAAAAACTTAGAAGAAGGACTAGGCTTAATCCTATAGAGCCAATATCAGTAGTACTGATTAGTCATCATAAGTAATGGTAAAAGTAAAGGCATGTTATAATAAGCTCTTGCTGAGTTAGCAATGAATAACTTTTTTTTTTTTTTGGTAAGGATTTTCTGAGTATCTTTAGGTAAACTACAAAATTATATAATCTCTGCATAAGAATGATGGCTAAAATTTCCAAACTGTGGTGTCTAGAACTAAATATCTCTATAATAGAGTGGCCTATTCTTCAGAGGTCCTGGAAGAGTCCATCAGCTTTGGAAGCCTCTCCAGCTAGAGAAAACTGGTTAATGGGAACAATTATCAGCCATGATTCCATTCAGTAGACTGAACTGTTCTAGAGTTCTGACAATTTATTTTGCACAGTTTGCTATGGTATTGTCTTTCATACGTTACTAAAAAGAAATGCAGATATTAAGATTTGCTGCAGTCTTGCTTGAAGTGGGAAGACTAACTCTCTGTTGACTAACGTGAACCATTCCCCATCTAGTTAGTCCTAAGATATTGAGTGTGTTGTGATTACAGCAATCAAGTTCTATGAATTCTTTTTACATGTCAGCAGTAGCACTGCCAGTAATACATAGAATTTTTTATTTTACTGCTCTGCTTCAATACCTGTAGGAGAAATAATACTTCTCAATACACAGAGAAAAACTAATTTTTACTTATGGTTTTACATATACTTAGATCTGCTTTTTCTCTCTTGTACTTCTGGGACTTAGGTATTTCCACAGGTGGACGGGTAAACCCTCGAGAAGGAATTGTACTTCACTCCACAAAACTCATTCAGGAGTGGAGCTCTGTAGATCTCAGAACCCCAGTATCTGATGCTCTACACTTGCCAGTCTGGGTGGACAATGATGGAAACTGTGCTGCTCTGGCAGAAAGGAAATTTGGTCATGGAAAAGGAATAGAAAATTTTGTAACACTCATCACTGGTACAGGTGAGTATGTTACGGTTTGGTGAAAACTGAAGTCAAAACACCAGAACTGTCGCTTAGAGGCTCATCTGGTTTTAAAAGCATAAGCACCTGATGAACACCTGTAAAACACTGATATATTAACTTCTTAAACCACAAATCCTTGTGCCACTATATCTATTTGCACTTTTATTCTGGCAAATGAAACCTTTTGCATGGTATGTCTTTCTTGATTAATGAAGTTCTGCTGATGCTGGCAAGACATTTTCTCAACATAAGCAAAATCTGATCAACTTCAGCTGGAATAATTTTAGTTTATTCGGCTTTATATCTTAATTCTCTTCTGTCTGCAAAAATACAAGATCAGGGTATATATGTAGAATAGCTAGATAAGAATTGAGTAAGGTGGATGATATCTCAAATGCAAGTGTAGACTTTTTTTTAAGCATATAGTTCTTTAGACCATTTACCACAGCATTTAGAGTATTCTGAATGACTAGAGTCATTCTAAACAGCTGTTGAAGTGCAATATTAAAACCTCTGAAATGAAAATCTCTGAAAATAAAAAAATTCAAGGCCACTTCTAAGGCCAGCTTTGAGAAAAAGAGCATGATCCACAAGTTTAAAAGATCTGTCATAGTAGTCCAATATCATCCATAGATTTTAGAATAAGCTTGGAAGAAATGGCAAGCAGTGTATACTGGTTTTGTTACATAGGAACAAGAGGTAGCAACAAGCTTGCTTAGTATGTATGCTGAGCATGGAGGAATTCATCAAATAACAGTCATTTATGGGCTTCAGTACAGAAGACATGGATGCACATATTTTTTCCAATCTGTATTAGAATAAGCCAATTGCACTGTACTACAGAACTGGGGGCTTTGAAAACTGCATTTTGCCTTTTTTACTATTAGCTGGTTTTGTGTCTTTGCAGGAATTGGAGGTGGAATCATTCATCAACATGAATTGATCCACGGCAGTTCTTTCTGTGCTGCTGAGCTTGGGCATATTGTAGTGTCTTTAGATGGACCAGAGTGCCTGTGTGGTAGCCAAGGATGTATAGAAGCATATGCCTCTGGAATAGCATTACAGAGAGAAGCTAAGAAACTGCATGACGGTATCTGTGTATTTTATTTTTGTACACATTTACATGATTCCTAAACTGCAGTATAATAAAAAAATAAAGATGACATTAAAAAAAAGAACAGACCTGCCACCAGGAGGAGACAACAGCAGGTATACAGGCAACTAGCTAGGAGGTCTTGTGTATAGACACTGCAGGAGCTACAACAGCCTGCGTAGTACCATACAATTCTTTTCTAGTTATGGCAGTATGCAAGCAAGGCATATTTAGAAACTCTGGCTTCAAAATTACAATAAACATGTAGTAGGGTTCAGTTTTTCCTTTTTAAGCATGTGGTCAGGTTTGCAACTTGACATGCATTCTGTGAGCAGCTGAGTTTCACAGGCATCATCCTTCAGCAGCAATTTCTCAGTCTATTGACTGAGGTTGGTAACATTTATATTTGATTTTATGAAGGTTTGTTGCAGGTGATCAAACTAGTGAATTACTACATTTGAATTCGATGCTCTCCTTCTACAAACAGTTCCCTGAACTATGACCACTAAATTCAGGGCAGGGCTGATAGCTCAGGTTTCAGACTTCAGAATGTAAGTAGAGATGTAGAAACCTTAACTGCCTGTTTACTCCATTTCTTGAGTTAACACATCACCATTTTTTTTTCTTGGCTTTCTCTCCTCCCCTTCAAACAGAGGATCTACTTGTAGTGGAAGGAATGTCAATGAAGAATGAGGAGGTTGTTAGTGCTGCACATCTCATTCAAGCAGCTAAACTTGGAAACACAAAGGCAGAAAGCATTCTCAGAACAGGTAAGAAGATAGCCAAAGGCAGGAAAACCCTCCCATGATTAGATTTTTGGAGATACAGAAATGCTAATGCCCTGTAACACTACAAACACAACTGTAATGTAGATTTGAGGACCTCTACCTGAATAGTTACTACCTGTAATGAAATGTTAAATGCAAATGTTGGAGGAAATGTGAGCAGAAGGTGTATTGAAGAGCCTCTGTTCTAATAAATAAGATCAAAAGTTCCTGAAAAGATCAGTTTGGTCTTAAATGAAAAAAAGAAGTGAGGTCTCAAGATCTTCATAATGAAGAATTTGGGGAGATATTTTATTATAGGCAAGTGAATGTCTAGTCTGAGCAAGCAAAGGCAATTTGCCTATTATTTTACATGGGATAATTTACTGTTTTACCACCTTGAAACACAGAATCATAGAATCACCAAGGTTGGAAGAGACCTCTAAGATCATCCAGTCCAACCATCCACCTATCACCAATATTTCCCACCAAACCATGTCCCTCAGTGTCACATCTAAGCATTTCTTGTACACCTCCAGGGAAGGTGACTCCATCACCAACCAGGGCAGCTCGTTTCAGCGCCTGACCACTCTCTCGGAGAAGTATTTGTTAATGTCCAGCCTGAATCTTCCCTGGTGCAACTTGAGGCCATTCCCTCTAGTCCTGTTGCTAGTTACATGAGAGAAGAGGCTGACCACCACTTCACCACAGCCTCCCTTCAGGTAGTTATGGAGAGCAATAAGGTCACTCCTGAGCCTCCTCTTCTCCAGACTGAACAATCCCAGCCCCCTCAGCTGCTCCTCGTAAGGCCTGTGCTCCAGACCTCTCACCAGCTTTGTCGCCCTCCTCTGAACACGCCCCAGGGCCTCAATGTCTTTCTTGCAGTGAGGGGCCCAAAACTGAACTCAGTACTCGAATTGTGGTTTCACCAGGGCTATGTACAGGGGGCGATCACTTCCCTGCTCCTGCTGGCAACACCATTTCTGATACAGCCAGGATGCCAACAGCCTTTCTTCATACATACCTGGTAGCACTGAGAAGTTAGAATAATGCCTTGCTATTTTCCTTTAGAGTACAAGTGTGGTAAGACGCAGCTTGGTCTTTCACATCCATATAATTGAATAATGCACTACTGTACTTTTTTTTTCCTTTTAAAGGAAAGATTAATGTCAAACTAATATGGTCTGATAATATAAACTCAAAACTTGCTGCCATATGGAAGAAAACACTCTTCTGAATACTGAGTTATTTGCTGCTAGCAGATCTATTTAAAAAAAATGTGTTTGCACTGCTTTGAGTATTCCATGTAATTTGTTTTCACTTTATTTTTTTCAGCTGGTACAGCATTAGGACTTGGAGTTGTGAACATTCTGCACACCATGAACCCCTCTCTTGTGATCCTCTCTGGAGTCCTAGCCAGCCACTATGTTAATGCTGTTAAAGATGTGATACATCGACAGGCTTTGTCGTCTGTTAAAACTGTGGATGTGGTGGTCTCAAATCTAGCAGACCCTGCTCTTCTTGGAGCTGCTAGCCTGGTACTAGATTATACTACCCGTAGAATATACTAGGTGCTTGGAAGAATTACGGAAATGAACTGTTCAAATACCTTATGGGTGGAGGGAATACTTTGCCCAAAATCTTTCTTTGACCAGAGCAGCTACAGAATCAGAGTAATGATTTTCTGAATAGTTAGTGACTACTTCAGCATTTCCTAATTGGGGTATTACCTTTTTGTATTTTTTTTCTAAATTTCATCAAACTTCATAGGAACTATTGTGCAATTCTGTTGATTTTAATCACCTCTGTTGGGAAGCCCAGATGTTGCTTTACGTGTAGCTGAATTATTTATGAGCACATCTTGATGTATGGTAGGGAATATGTGTATTGTGTCAAATTATAGCTAATACTTGGGGATCCATTTCTCATTTTTCACCTTTGTGAAATGAGAAGTCTACAATGTGACCAGCTTTTCTATTTACAGGTTTCCACTCACAAAGTAAATATGATACAATCACCAACAGCAGATGTTAGTTTCTGTAGGTGGAAACAAGGGAATGTGCCTCCACAAACTAAGAAGGTCTGTTGAGAAGTTGTGGTTTGTGAAGGACTTGGAGGTTACAGTTACTTATTTAATCGCCTTTATGGGGCAGAGTCCCATTTTAGAAGCTTTGCATATGAAGGAAAAAGACAGTGGTCTTGTGAGCTTGCAGACTGCCAGTGCAGTCCAAACAAACTGACAAGTGTAGCAGTGAGCACCTTTGTGTTCTGGCTACAGCCCGCAGTAAATTATTTTAATTTTATTATTGAGGTTGAATTTCATTTTGTTGGGTATTTTCAAGGGACTTACTCTACCACTTTGTCTCCCAGATTAGCAGAGAGGGGACTTTATTCTTTGGTGGCCAGTTTTCTGACAGCCAGTGATGTGGTACATCTGAGCATAAAGACTGCCTTTTGAGAAATCTCATTCACTGCAGAGTGAAATAGTGCATCTCCTCAGCAGTGCTGGGGCTGGGTAACATGTCAGTGTCCTGCGTTCACCATCAGCTCACAGGATGGAAAGTCAAATCTGAGCCTCATCCTCACATTCAAGGTACTAACTGGCCTCGGAGCAAATAATGTTAAAGGCTTGCCTCCTTAAAATGTAGTTTATGTGACACTGTGGAAGTTTCTACTGGAAACATTCAGAGAGAGAGAGGGCTTTTCTGGGACCTGGGTAGAGGCTGAAGATCACACAGTGTAGTCCTCTTGCACGTTTATGGAAGGCAGGTTTCTTTAACTGGACCTTTTTGATACGTAGTTCTGTCTTTATTGATCTGCTTTTTAGCGCACTTTCGAGATATTGTAGTACTGACAATTACTTGACAGAAGAAGAAACTGAAAAACAGGAGAATCTAAGTGGTCAGCTATCCCACAAAGAAGACAGCTGTCAGAGAAACAATCTTGTATCCTGGCCTTTAATGACCTAAACTGTCTGTACCATAGTCTTTCTCAGAACCAGCAAGAATATACTGGCTCTTAACCCTTTGCTAAGTTGTGTCAGGCTTTATGTGTTCCTTATCCTTCAGTGTCTGGATTTACTTGGTGAATCCCAGTAACTTCAATACCAGAGCAGTAGCTCTACAAGCAGGTCAAGGAGAAGTCTGTTTTGCACTACAGTGACAGCTGCTCAGGGTGGGGGTAACAGTATTGAGGCTCTAACAGAGAGAGTACCTATTGTTTGACCTTTCCATCCTCCCACCAACACGAGGAATGTCTGATTAAACGTGGGACCAGGTTTTGCTTTCCAGACCTCCCAGTGCTATTTCCCTTTAGACATCTCAGACTACAGATAAAATTTTTCCTTAGCAGCTGAAGGGAGATGGCAGGCAGTGACAAATATGAAAGATATTTAAACATTTCAAAACATTTGATAAAATAAATCTTAAGTCTATTCTTTTTAAGAAAATGGTTCTTAAAATGTTTTGGAAGTTGTTTTTTTCTGGCAGCTGGACAAGAACCTGCTGCAAAGGGGCAAGTGGTGCCAAAGTCCTTGGTTTTCCTGAGACATTTGTCAGTTTATAAAATTAAAAAGATGTTCATATTTAGAAGTGTAGTTGTGAGTTTTGTTTGCTTTTTATTATTTCTTCCTCCCCTGTTCAGAATCCTGCCACACTTCAGACGCTTTTTTGTGAACCAAAGGTTTTATGGACACTGACTCCCAGTTCTATCCAGTGCCAGGGGAGAACATCTACAGTGCCATGCTGTCTGGCTAATTGATGTTGACCCTATGCACTTTAAGGCACCCCACTCCTTGAAAGTCATGGGCCCTACTGAGACCAAATCAGCCTTTATATCCGTTACTGGGAGGGCAGAAGGGCAATAGCTGAACATTTTTTTCCCAGCATTTCAGACTGTAAAGAAATGTGAGACTTACACTGCAGTGCCCTCCGGTTACTGTACTGGCACCATCTGCTAAAACCACCCGTTGCAGGAGATGGAAGCCTGGTTTTACAATGAGTCTTGTAAGCACACATGGTATCACAACTCTGCTGAAGCCTTAACAAGGTTGCCAAGCACAGGGAGCCCTCCAAGCAGAATGGCATTTGGCACTCAGGAACATGGGTAGGAGACCCCTTGGGACATGCATTTCTATCATCAGTATTACATTAGCATGCACCACTAGTACTTGAAATTTCATAGTGCCAAGAGGCTGAAAAGTAATTTAAACTGATGCAGACTTAGTGCTGTACCTTGTAATTAATGTAATCAAAGCAAGACTTCTGTGAGTCCATATACTGCATTGCTCCACCTGGTAGGAAAAGCTGCTCCACCCCAGCACTGCCTACACACAGACCCAGACAGCCAGAACCTGGGGCAGTGAGGAGGCCAGCTGGGTTCTGTGAGCCGCCTGCATGCTGATCTCTGCTGATGCTTCGCAAGCAGCATAGCTACTCAGCACCACAACGTCTGGAATTTCTTTTTAGTCTCCTGAACGGCAAATTTAGTTACTCAGTATCTTCTGTCCTTGATCGGCTATCCAGAGACTAAAAATCAACAAACGCCTCAGCCTTCTGGTGATCCTTCCATTTAAATTGTCAGAAATTGGGATGCACAACCAGCAGAAATAATGTCAACATTGTATTGCAGAAACAAATTAGATATTGCACAGTGACAGAGTTTCTATTCAGGCACCTCCCTCAGTGAAATCTGATCACTGTGTCTCTCTCAAATGCAGTGGAGAGTTCACAGGCATTAGTGAGGGGAAAATGCTGGAACTGTACAGCCCTACGGGAAGTCCAGCTAACTTCGGAAAATTGCTCATCAAAGGCACACTAAAACCCTTGCTTTGGCAGCTGAAATGCCCTTGCTAATGTCATGCATTTAGTACAGCTGTATTTTAGTCTGGCACCCAGCTATGTTTGCTTCGTACTCTGAAAGCAGATGCTTTGCACTGTGGGTATGTGTTTTAAAAACAGCTAAAGATGCTCATGAGGTTCTGAAGAAGACACAGAAAGCCCAAGTCCATGGATTAAGTTTGCATACATGACTGTAGCACTTCTGGATTGGTTCATCAGCTAATTCACACAAAACATCGTGTCACAAGCTTCGTACTCTGCTCTGTGGAAGCAGAATGATGCCCAAAACACTGACTGCATGGTGCACTGCAGTTTTGTGTAAAATCAGACCAAGGTTACTCCTTTTTCAGAATGAGCAAGGCAACAAGGACATAGGTAATGCAGCCAGTTTGCTGCTGCTGTCACAACTCAGAGAAGCTTTTGTGTCTGCAGCCCTCTTCCTGGTCCCAAACAGGTATCAGCAGTACCATAAGCAAACCACAGATCATTACAAAGCTTTAACTTCTAGCTGAAGAGGGTCGTTTGAGAGCTTACATTTTTTTCCATTAGTTTAAAAAGAGACAGTACCTCCCCACAACACTCTCACTTTGCTTTTACAATTAGGCCACCCATCGCTACAACTCCTAATTTAAATGGACCCTCCCACACGCAGTCACAGCACAAAGGCCTCCACTGACAACCTTTCCCAGCGAAGATCAGTGGACTGCACGGCCTTGCACAGACTACACCCAGTGCCAGCATGCTGCTATAGCGTCACTGCTCTGCAGAGAAACAAGCTTGCCCATGTGTCAGGTACCACCACATGAATCCTCTTTTGTCAACCCCAACAGACCACCCCTTGTCCCTGCTCAAGTTCTTGCCAGTAAACTATACATTCTTCTCTCGACCAGCTGCACAGAAAAAAACAAAAACACATCAGCAAGGAACAGGCAAGCCATAGCGTTCATGGTTCATGGCTAATGACAACTTCCACCTATGTTCCTCTGGCTAAGAGCTTCCTCTCAGATGCAGGAAGACACAGGATGGTACTCAGGCTCCCATCTCTAATGAACCCATGGCCTTGTCACCATCCCCCTTCTGCTCTGCATATGCTCATTACCATTTCAGGCCAGTATGGTGCTGCCTGGCACCTGACCACAGGCTAAACAAAGCCAATTATATTCCAGGATGTATTTGGTAGAGTCTGCAGTTTCTCTTGATGCTGCTTAAAGCGTGGTGTGCATATGCCTGGAATTTTGTTTAAAAGATGGGAAGTGTCCGTATTTTTTGAGATTCCATTGACTGGGTTTTCTTTACCAGCCCCATTACTGCCATGGAGATAAACAGCAAAGTGGGTAGAGGACTGAGTCTGCTCAGGGTGTGCTCACAGCACAGGACTGCCACATCAAGTCACAGAACAGTAACAGATGCTGACTTCAGAAAGAAATGAGTCAGTGTTCTGAAGCACGGACAAGGGGTTACATACACCCAGATAAAGTTAACTATTTTTTTGCTCTGTTGCATAAGGCATAAGTAACTAAAACAATTTTCAGACAGCCTGAGTAGAGTGCTGCTGAGGCCTCACCTAGAACAAACACTGTGTCCAGTTATGTGCTCCCCAGTGCAAGAGAAACATGGACACATTGGTGTAACAAAGGACCACTGAAGTGACAAACAGTCTGGAGCACCTCTCCTACAAGGCTGAGAGCTGAGACTGTTATGCCTGGAGAAGTGGAGGCTCAGGAGAATCTTATCAATGTGTATAAATAGCTGAAGGGAGAGTGTAAAGAAGATGGAGTCAGGCTCTATTCAGAAATGCCCGGTGCCAGGACAGAAGGCAATGGGCATAAACTGGCACACAGAAAGCTCCCTCAGAACACCAGAGAGCTTTAGTCTGCATCTGGAACCCTCCCCAAACTGAGCTAGGCTTTCAGCTCATGCACATAAGATAAAGAAATTCTACACACTAGCTAAGCTACCGTACCTAGCAGAGCAAGACTGAAATTTAACCTGAATGTTGGGTGAGATTGGAGAGCCAAGGAAGGAACAAACATCTCCAAACAAGTTTGTTTCAAGCCACTTTGGAACAGAGCTGCAATCCAGCTGCTACACAAGCAGCAGTAAAATTTTCCTTCCCTTTGCTTGGCAGCTCAGCTGCAGGCAGCCTCCACACAAAAGGGCTCTGCATGTGAAAGCAGTGTTGAGTACTTATATGCCAAAATAGGCAGCCCAACAAGCAGATGAATGTCAGTCTTAAACTACTCTATTCCCTTGTATTATTTTTCTAGCCCAAGACCTATAGCTGGAGTGAGTCTGTCACATAACAGAAAACTACCCAGAATTGCTTACCTGCAGAAGGTAGTGTCCTTGGTTCTACCTGAAGTGAGATAAGCTCCTTAACAAGCCTGGTGCTCCAGTTTCCCAAAGCTTCTGTCTTGTGTAACAAATTGGATAAGGAAGCAGTTCTAACTAAAGCTCTCAAGAGCTTTAAAGAAAGCTTACAGAGAGAAGCAGGACAGCCTCTGAGAAACTAGGGATACTGCTGGCTGGTCATTCACTAGCACAGTGAAACCTCTAACAAGAAAGAGAAACAGTTGATTTAAACACTCTGTGTGAAAAAGGTGCAGGAGAGCTTCTCAATTCATCCAGAGTCAACACACTTTGCAGTTTAACACATCTTTAATTTCAGTAACGCTGGAAGTGACTTCTCAGTGCAAAAAGAACAGAGACTACAGTTCAGGAGGTTCTCTCATTTAAAACAAAGACAACATGAGGAAGAACATGCAATCGAACAATGATCAGCTCTAGATACATCGTGTTTGGTCCAACAAAAACATCGAAACAATCCAATTACAGCAAACATAGCTTCTCTGAGTAAGGTTAAGATATTGCATTTGTAGTGTTTCCATTGTGCTTTCCTTCAGCGAACCAGCGGAGCCTGCTTGAGTGAGATGAGGACTGAACGCATGCGGGACACATCTTTAGCCTGCTTACTAGACTTGGGATTAAAGTCACAGAGCTGAGCCACACGTTCCCACTCAGTGCCCGGAAAAACATCTTCTGCATCACTCACAAAGGCTTCTTCAGCTGCCCTGAAAGCAATGCAACGGACCTTGTGTTAATGGCCAACATAAGGCACTCCTTCCCACTTACAGGATGCAGTCCCTTGCAGCACGTTTCATAAGAAATGTGACCTGACAGCTGCTCGTGAACATTATAGCTACTTAAGCTCCCACTGCCCCAACCCTGGAGATGGAAGTAGGTTGCAGTAGTATGCTGTGCACAAGCAGTGCAAAAGATTGCTGTGTAAAATGTTGGAATACAGGTGTTTGGTTTTAAGAGTAGTCATTGAGTCTTTGCCTGCAGGAGTCACCACACCAATTGCCAGAAGGTAGGGTACTCCTATGTAGACATTTTATTTACTGAAAAATGCCCAACTCTTAAATATTTAAGCTTCCACCACTTGATGGCTTGCCTTGGACACTTGCCAACTAGAAATTTACAGTTCCCTGCAAGCATGTGTTAGAACAAATTCCATCTGAGGATTTAAAACAGCCCCAAGGCCTTCAGGCCATCATAAAACTATCTATCTGCTGATATTTCCCAATGCTGTACAGAAGCAGCATAAATCAGAAGGAACGTAAGTAATGAATTCCATGCCTGTGGGTGCTGTAGTCTAAAGCACATCTTGGCAGATAGGATGACTCATCTGAAGTCAGCTAGCAGGATAAACATGTTTCCCCTCTTCTCACCTTAAGGATACTCTAAGGAGGCTCTTTACAAAAAACCTCTTAACAAAAGGTTAGTGCCAATGGCTTCCCAGTAGTATCCTTTCGGCATTTCTGTGCTGCCAAAAACATTGCTTCAACGCACGTGTAACACTCCAGTATCATGTACTGGAACACTGGGGCCCTGGTAGCTGCCTGAGTACAAGAGCAGTAAGCATTGAGAGATCAAACCAAATCCATCTACTCCAACAAGCAGTACAGAAAAAGCAGTGAGGATGGCTCCCCCATGAGGGTTCAGCACTGTTCACAGGGATGATAAGGTTACAGACACCACTGAAGACAAGGATCACTACAACACTGCTACTTTATGTGACATGACACTTTTAAGGGGCAGTGAAGATTTTTTACTTAACTGTTCTAGGCTGTAGCAAGGATGATTTATGTTTGTGCTTAAAGGTGAAGAGAAGAAAAGAAACGAGAGAAAGTTTAAGTCAGATATAGAAAATGAGTTTAATGCAAATGATCAGCTGGCTCAACATGCACTGGCAGCTTGGCCTACATTCAGGAAGCATGCTGCCAATTTTATTCTGCAGCACTTGCACTGCACATTTGCTACAGGAAAATAAGGATTTTATTGGAAAAATCAAAGTTAACTCCAGGAGACTTCAGAACAAAGTCAAGCACCACCTGTAAATCCATCATTTCACAAGTCTTGCTTTACGTCCATCTACAATTAGGTAAAGAATTCCGCACTTGACCTTCAGTATAAATGCACTCAAAGCCACACCATGGCTCACCCGTACACCTTCTAAAGGTGTCCCCTTAGAATCTGTGACATGGCCTTCTTTCAATTCAAGTCTACAAATTAAGGGAAGAAATTAAAATACGTGAACAAGCCAATGAACATTGCAACCCTTTTACCCCACAGAAACTGGCATAGTTATTGGGGCTTGAAAATCATGGCTGTCTTCTCACTGATCTGTGAGGTATTTTGCCAGCAGCTAACGCTAGCTTTCTAATACTATCATCTTGCTTTTTCACATGTTCTCTAATGCATCCTAAATTCTATAGGCACCTCTTCTACGTTGATTTAAAGCTGTGATTTCTGCTTCTTGCACTATATGCAAAACTCATTTTAATATTTTTCTGATTATTTAGGCAAATGGCACAGACCAGGAACACAATGCCTATTACAAAAAATGCATTTAAACATTATACTTCACCATGGAAGTGACTAGGACTAAACACAGCACCCACTTGAGACTGCATCTGACAGCATCAAAGCATCTTGCTGAACTGGCCTGGAAGGTCAGTAAACTGTGAAGCCCAACATGCTATAGGCTAGTGAGCCACTGAGAAAATTCCAGTGGTATGTATACTACATAATCTAAATGTGCTGGATGTGATCCTCACAGGAAAACAGCGCTTAATGCTGTAGATCAGGGTCAGACCAAAAAATAATGGCTATTTACTTATTCTAGCTTATACTAGCTGAAATATTTGGCAGAAGGCACCTTTGGACATTCAGCACTATTTCTGACCCTCCTCATTACCTAGCTGACTAGCAAACAGAATCAGTAGTTAAGCAACATACACATAACCAATCACGTCAGCGAAGGGTTGTTTGTAGAAAGCTTCATCTGCCACCCTAGGTAGCAAATAGTCCAACAGGCAGGCAAGCAGGCAGGAGAAAAGAGATAAGGATGAGAAGTACAGAACACAACTGAAGGCAGTTTTAAAAAGCAAATTTAACTAGCATCACCTACACTCACTGTATCAGGGATGCAGCTACCACATGGAATGTACCAATTAAGCTGCTGACTTAAAGAAGCAACTTAAAAACTCTCATATAATAGAAAATTGATATCACCTAGTTCAGGGCTAGTCCTAGTGTTAGCATGAGATCATCTCCAGATAGCAGAGACTACTTGAAGTAGAGAGATCTCACCAGGCTGATAAGAATACTGAACACTCCCTCAGATAAACACTTTATTTTTCTGATTGCAACTCTTTTTAAATTGACCTTTCTGCAGAATGCACACCCTTATCTCAAACCAATGGCCAAAATAAAGCCAAAGGGGTAATGAGCTCTTACCACTACCTATAAGAGCAGTAACCCTGTTTTCAGCCCAACAGAAAGACTGCATCTAAGGGAAAGGAAGTGTCAAATCTATAGTTCCGTAGGAAGTATAAAGTCTCCTTTCGTCATTCAGTAAGTAATGTCTACCTAAGACTATTCATGAGAAACCTGCTAGCCCTTTAGACAGGAAAGATTGCATTTCAAAAATCATTTTAGCTTGAAGTCCATGGATTCCAAAAGTTTAAAGCAGCCCTGATGATCACCTGAAGAAAATGACACTGGCAGCCTTAGGTCAGAAGTGAAGACCTAAGTGGTATTAAGTCAGCACTATCATATTTACCTCTATGTAGCCAGAAGTTAAAATTCTGCAGGGAGCTTCTAAGGAAGTGTAAGATTTTACTAGATTGAGCGTAGGTCACTAGTTTCTGCTCCACAGCCAGTAATGAGGCAATTCAAGCATGACATTTAATGAGTTAAATGGTCAGTGTTTAATTCTTCACTCACAGAACTCCGCTTATTTCTCAGAAACTTCCACAGGAAGCAGCCAAAGGTTTTAAGATAGTTAACGAAATAATCTGTATCAGAGTAACTAGGAGGCCACTTCCAAGTTTGAGAGGTGGCAAGTAAGGCTGCTAGCTGCAAGGCAATTAGTCACTGAAGCGCTGTGCAGCTAGGTACATACAAAGAAGTGAGCAGACTGATCAACTCTCTCAAGTTCAAACTTTGTCTTAAGGAAGCTTCAGGAATGGCTCATTATCTTAACGTTCTCATTGGACATTTAATCTAACCTCTAAAGAAACTTAGACTAGTCTACAACTGGACACTCATCTCTTAATTGCATAGGTTACTTAAGTGGGCTGAAGAACTAGTGCCTTAGGATATAGTAGACATTCTACTCTTCTCTCCTTCACCTAATTACTTCCACAACCAGCAATATAGCTCTTCAGATGGCTGGAGAAATCTTACCTGTTGCTAGCTTTTGTCTTCTGGAGCTTTTCATCTTGTCTGGCATACCACTCTTCCAACTCCTTTATTGCTTTCTCCTTCCATTCTGCTTCCTGTTTTCTTGAGTTAGCATCTAAAGATTCAAGAATTCACTTGTCAGTCATGTTTGTTCCAGTTGGATTTCATTAACATTTCAACTGATAGTTCAGGGTGTACTCTAGTGCAAAATATTACTTGATCCACTCAAATATAGTTTCTGAGGTTTCCTGATTTAGGCCATGAGAACTCTAATGCCTTCAACATTCAGAAGATTAGCTAAACAGAATGTCCCTGTGCACAACTGAGACAGTCTAGTTCAGTTCAGTCTAAGCATGTGTAGACTTAATTCTAATTCATAAGTCTGCTAGCCTGCGAACCATTCTAAAAAAAAAAAACGGTCACCTTGCTGTGGCTGTTCCAGAATAAAGCTCAGTAAAGTCTCTACATTAGACAAATGAAAGAAATATGATACTCAGTTTGCTTTTACACCCAACCCACAGTTCAAGATAGGCTCATCTGTTCTAACTAGCATAAAAGAGGAACAACAGGCTCAGCTCTGTCTGGAATCATATGTTCAGAAGGTTGTCCTGACATTCTCAAAGTAAAGCCTCCTCCTTAATGAAACTGGAAAGCACATCAGTTTATAGGGTCTTTGTTGTTGTCCACAGGTAGATGTCACTGCTTTTGATAGATGAATTTAGTTACTACTTTCTTATTTAATTCTGCTATTAGATTAATATCTACATGACAAGTGGCCTCAGCAATCCTAAAATGAGCAATCTCCTCCCTTGGAGAAAAGTGCTGACAGCTGTATCTACTCATCCTTTTCTGCTGATAAAAGCTGCTCATTTTCTGTTGCAGAACTGAGGAACTGGCTAGTAACTTAAGCACAGGCCACTTCAATACTCTTGGAAAAAGAGTTCAGAGAACTACTTACTTGCTAACTCCTACACCAATATTAATAGTTTGCTTACAGGAAGACTTATCCCTTGAGCATGCTGCTCAAGCAGCAAGTTAAACTCCAAAGACCATTATTTGAAAAGCATTCCTGCTTAAGAAACTACCTCTTCTGAGTTTCAACGAGGAACACAACTACAACAAACACTCTCCTTACCAAGCTGCTCAAGGCGCTCCTTTTGCTCCTCTCTCCACTTACGAATGCTCTCTGGTTCTGACTGCAGTCGATCTACTTGTGATATGGCAGCATAGCAGTCTGTTGGACCATTGCTCTCCTTGGGGAGAAGGAGAAGGAATAGTAATGTCATTTATACATTAAAACTGTACATTTCAGATAACTACCTGCAAGCTACAGAAAAGTAGACATTTGAACTGAACGTTATACTCATTTGATGCTATACCACATGTGGAAAAAATTCTTGCTATAAAGTACAGCAGGATTGATGTAAATTACTACAGAGTTGCCTCTAGCAACTTGGGATCAAACAAATTCAATCTGACTGGGAACTCAAACTGTGCCAGAGGTCTATGACCAAGGAAAGCAGAAGACTGCTCCTACAATCTCAGCTGTAGGGCTACAAACCCCCCAGCTCATTTCACATTAAATATCTGCAACAAAAATATATTTTTGGAGGGTTTTTTGTGCACAGGAGATTGAAGTGTTCTCCATAATTTGTATTTGTCTAAGTCAGAGAAATCTGCAAGCCTTAAAGGAAGCTGGCTTCTAATATCAGTTAGAGGCATTACAGAATTGGGACTGCTATAAGCTGCTTAGAATACAAGATGCACTGTTGGGTTTTTTTGCTTAAATGTTAAAAGGTATGCTAGCACTTGCAGTTTATCATACAATAGTTCAAAGACTTGCAGTGCATAGGGTTATTAATACATCAGACTTTCAAAGATAACTGCATTGCCACAGAGCATACTTCTAGTCCAACTGTTTTCACTGGTTCACCCTACCCTTAACAGATGAAACATTTCATCAGGTGGATGCTCTATCAAGCAAAGTAGTTGATTAGAATCGTAAGCAATCAAAGTGTTTCATCTACCTTTTATTGTATAATGAGACACAAAGGACCAATAACAAGCAGTTTTCCCAAGAACCTCACAGCAACAGTGAGGATATAAAAATGGTAGCAGTGAAAGCAGTTTGTCTTCACCCATCTCAGTGTTCACTTATGTCTATGGAAAAGTAGCTTATACACTGCTTCCTTCTAAGTATTCATCTAAACAGGGCTACCCAAAGAACTTTCTCAACAATCAGCAATGCTGTGGCCAAACTGGTATTAAATTCAGCTATACCACAATTGTGTTAACATGCTCTATTTCTCCCTAACACAGTCAAAACATTGTCTGTTACGTGACAAACATGCTTTCATAATGTGATTGAGTTATGTGCCAGCAATTTAATGTCATGCAACTTTACATCACTAAGAAATGTGTATTTTCAGCCAATTTGTTCCCTGTAAGACCAATTTTGATAAGACAACATGATTTATCCTTAAAGAGTATGCAATTTAGAAAACTTGACTCTAAAGTAGGTAGTCAGAACATGTTCCATTCAGTTTATTCACCAGTAGCAAGTAAATGTTAAGTCATATAACAGAGCCTGTCAACCTGCTCACAGAGGTCATGTCCCTTCCAACCATAACTCAAAATAGACTGCTGCTTCAAGATGTCCTCAAGTTCAGAGGAGGAGCATACTGAGAGCATTAGCAGCTTTACGAGGTCATGAGACAGGAGACAAGCACGTTAGAGAAGCAATGGTGAGTAAGAGTCTAGATTGAAGTAAATTCTCACAGTAGAACAGCACATTCTAAGCACAGATTATTTCTGCTTTACCTGATAGGCAACTCCATTCATCACTCCATCAACAGCACCTGTAAAGAAACAACTGTCGTTTAACCATTTGAGAAAAACAATACAATTGGATTTATTGAATGCACTTACTTGTCTGGAAAGCTTTATTACAGCATCCAGTATGGGAGTTATGTAAGGGATTGTTACTCAATACCCCACGGGTCAATTCCTTATCTATGTACTTTTCTTCCTTCTCCAGGACACAAGACACAATGAGTCATTATTCTTAAGAACTAAAACCAGTTCTTCACTATGAACTCCTGCTATAGGCTACTCAAAAAGCAGAGCTGATATTGCTGAGAAGCTGCCATGGGGAATGTCCTGGAGTTTCTCACATTTTCTCATCCCTGTCTTAGAAGGTGAACAGTAGACAACTGTTCAGAAGTTAAGCATGACTTACTCTTTCCACACTACCTGGAAGTGTAACAATCTGGTAGGGCAACACTTTCTAAATCTTATCATGGTTTTGTTACCTCCTAACCAGTCCAAAAATTATATTAACAACACCACCAAAAATCACCTTTCAGCTTTCTTCTGCAATGACATGTTTGATAGCCTTTTACTTCTCCAGCTGCATTATTCCTTCTGAAACAACACTGGCAATAGAGTCTCTGGAACAGAATCAGCTGGAATCCTTGCCATAGAAGCTTAGAATCCCTTACCAGAAGAAAGGCCTGGGAATATGCATCAACCTGAGATGAGTATTTGAGTTCGTAAAACTATTTAAGTCTCCAGACTATGCAAAAGGCAGTAAGATATTCAGGAACTGCTTTCTGAAACAGTAGCATGTACCAGGTGCTTGTGCAATATATTAAGCTATTAACAACTTTCCCTCATCCGTAATGCTACCCTTGATAAGCCCATCACAAGTGTTTCTGCCACATTAATACACTCCACATTGAAAGCTGAGACCGTATCAAAATCAACAGTGGGCAGAAGCTCAAGCATTTCACATTAGCTTCCTAAATAAGGTAGTTAATTCACCTGGAGCAGACTGTCATGCTGTTACATGCTTTGTTTGTTTTAAGTTCTTCTTACACCTTCACCAGCAAACAAAGTGTTACTAAGCCCCTATCTTGACTCTTGAACAACAGTAATTCACAGTACTTGGAAGAGGTTGTGAAGTCCTTTGCTAAAACATGGTAACTTTGAATGATACTAGCCTCCAAGAACACAGTTATTAACTTCAGAAGGAGAAAGACACAACTGAAGTTAATACACATTAGTTTTACCAGATAAACAACCCTAGTATTTTAGAGCTAGACTCATATCTCAAGGGTAATAACTACTTTGCTTGCTTCTTGCCCACAAGTCACAGGAGCCAAGAAGAACTGGCTTGAGAGGCACAGGAAGCTTACAGCATCTGTCTCCTTCACAGCTGCTATCCTGCACATCATTTAACATCAACCTGTAAGTTCTTTCAAAGCAAATGCGCAGAGATCACTGAGCACACACTTGTGCAGTTACAGTCACAACTAACAATTCTCATTAGGTTTAGGGAGACTAAAGCCCAGAAAGAAAACCTGTTCACGCTTCATGCTACATAAGGATGCTGCAGCTGTTCACCCTTTTTGACTGTGCTGGAATTATAGCTAAGCCAGGGTCTGCAACTTGTATTGACAAATACAATACAGAACCTAGCTGGAGGGAGAGCCCAAGAAAGGTTAGTCTTGAAATAAATGTAGTTCTGATCTCTGGAGGGAAGGAAGTTGTTCCATAGGACGTGCTCTGGTGGGAAGCACTGACTGACCAGCTGGGCAAGAGGGCTTACATCTTTAAGATTTTTCTTGTCATAATACAAAGAGAAAACTTTAATTAACGTCTTCAGCATTCAGGCTGGTAATCTAGAGAGGTCAAAAGAACAACATTACTGCAGAGCTGGAAAACTGATGTGTTTGTCTTAGGGCTACTTGTCTTCTGCTTAGACACTAACTGGTACAGCAAAAAGTATTGTTAGAGGGCACACAAGTCACAGGCATTAAAAATACTACAGCTTTCCATCAGTTTTAAGCTTCCTAGAACTTGTGATTACAATGCTGAGTCAGCATGCTGACTATGCACACTGCCTGCTGAAAATAAAATGGAACAGTATTGTTGTGCTATCACATGCCAACGCAAGTACACTGACTGGAACAGAATCAACAGTCAAATATTCTCTTTTCAACTCTCCAGTCTCAGTGTTTGTGTAACTCAGTATTAAATCTAGAAAAAAAACATTTGCCAGCCTTTGTCTCAGTAAGCAAAGCAATCCTGTGTATCAGATTTTTGTTCACAGAAGGATGTCATTTTGTATACAGCTTTCCCCAGAAGAATGTTTTTAACAGTTATGAACAACGACAGTTCTCTACTGGCTTCAGAGTCTGTCCACACCTAACACAGCATCTTAAATCTCCTGAAGTTAACACCACGCTTTTTGAAAAAGTTAGGAACATTCCTTACTCCTTGGTGCTTCCTTCTGAACTTCAGATAAAGCACAGAAAATATCCAAGCATCCACAGTTCCAGAACATGCTGGCAATAGAGTAACAAACTTCCAGAGTCACTCCCAGACAACTTTTAGAGTCTGAGCCCATGAGGAAAGCAGAAGCTGTATCAGCTGTTTGCACACACAGAAGGGAAACAGCAGTCAAACTCCCCAGAAACAGACAGCTGGAATCAGCGCCTTCCACACGTACAATAGCTTACAAGAGAAATGGCAGAGTAACTTGAAGATAAGCACAACAGTTTTTTTCCACTTCAGTCCTACAAGCCAACATACAGTGAATTTGCAAAGTTAAGCTTCTAGCTGAAAGGAACAGCCAAGGAAGCTTATGCAGCTTCAGGAACAGGGTAGATTGAGTAGATGGCACTGGACTCAGAAACAAATTAATCCTTAAGCAGTTGTTCTCCTGGTAGTACTATGCACGCAAGAACTACAGACTAGTTCCAAGACCAAAACAGAGGTTTGGCCAAGGGCTTAGAGTTGACACAAATACTTACTTAAGGTTAGCTTTGTACTTAATTTCAACAACTGAGTTGTCAGAGGCTTTCTGTAGTGAAGATTAACTACTTTCAAAGTTACTCAAAAAAAATCAATGCACAGAAACTTAACAGCAAAGTTTTGTTACCATTCAGCAAGGTATTCTTTATTGGCAGTGCTGGGGTAGCATCGAGATAACCCTCCAAGAATGCTCCACCAGTTGATCATTCGTGAACAGGTTATATATTCACATGTATTACATATTCATGACATTCCCAAATTCATTATCCTATCCACCCCCAATGACTGCCTAGCAGACATGGCCTTACTTGGCGATCTTCCATGTCATCTGGAGTCCTTCCAGCATAGTGATGGTCCATTGTTAGTCCTTGGGGGTGGTTTACTTCCTCCCAATGTCCCTTTTGTCCCAAAGATTGCAGTGGAATGCAAGGACAGTGGGAGAAAACTGTGCACACACAGATAAGGAAGACAAAGCGGAACATCTTGAATGCCAAAGATGTGACAGACAGCATCCTTTGTTGTTTCTTTTGCCTTGTTAAAGCAGAACAGTCTTACAACATGTCTCCCCATCTACAATACTACATCCCACTTATAATTCACAACATCTAAAGGCTACTGCGGTGTTGCAAGCAAACATTAACAGAATCTTTTGTGTAGTTACTTCCTCAAATCAAAAGCAGCACCTTGCTCTAAGACCACACAGCCATGCAGCACAAAACAGTTTCAGCCTTGTTCACTAGCCTCTGTGAAGATTTACTGCCAACACAAGAGAAGAAGGCTATCAGAAGAACCAGACGCAGGGCCACGTGGAGTAACACTTTTAACTCAAGCCCAAGCACTTTGTACTTCTTGGATTAATTCTTTCTGATGTCTTCCTATCAAGCTAGGCTTTGGACAGTATCCTCCCATGCGAGAGAAATTAACTTCAATATGACTATATTTAAACTGTGCTTTTATGAGCTACTTTTAGCATCCCTTTTAAATACTGAGTATTCTCTTCACTGCTTATCTTCTAAAAAGTAGTAGTTTGAGGGTTTTGTTTCCTTGTGTTTTTTTGTTGTTGTTGTTTTTTTTTTTTTTTTTTAAGAGAGTGATCCAAGAAATTGAGGAAGAAATAGGTTTTCTAGCCAAAACCTCATTCCCATGAATGCAGGTAAAATAAAGGCAAACAAGTCAGGAAGAGCTTCTCTTCTCATTAGTTTGAGTCTCTTGTCATAACACACAGTTCTCAATTTCAATATAATCAATAGAGGAAAGTGTGGTCTAGTATCTGCAATAACGCTGCACCACAACAGCTTCAGTAACTTCCCAATAGGCATAATATTCCCTTGTAAAGGACAATATAGGCGTTTGTTTGTTTCTACCATGAGCTTCATAATAATACACTATCACATTTTTTTATTAAA
The DNA here is from genome assembly GCF_002078875.1 of Numida meleagris. Classification (NCBI taxonomy): domain Eukaryota; kingdom Metazoa; phylum Chordata; class Aves; order Galliformes; family Numididae; genus Numida; species Numida meleagris. The sequence continues at coordinate 51,575,436 of NC_034438.1, read as the reverse complement.
CCTTTCTCAATGCTACCTTATGGGGCACTTTGAAGTCTTGAACAGTTAAGAAGAAAAACAGTAGCCCCTGACAAGTAACTCATTCTGTCTGCAGTGCTAACTAGAGTCAGAAGGAAAGAACTCTTTCCTAATGATATTTTCAAGCAAATTGATACTCCATCCTTGAGAGATTTAAGTTCCTTAACTCCTAGAGAGACTCATGTGCCTCCCTTCAGAAGATGAGAAAGCATCTTTCAGTGAAGTTCACATAAAAACAGAATGTGAAACAGAAGCCAATGTTCGAGACTAGACAGCCTACATTAAACTTCAGTAGTATTTTCATGATTGTTAACACAGAACTGCCTGCCACTGAATGTAGTTCTCAATAAGAAGCTACCAACAAGCTGTCACAGGATTTTTACATTGACACACAGATTCGGGAAGCTAGATACTTCAACCCAAACACACTTGCTCCTGTTGAGTGGACACAGCAAGTGAACTGCTGCAATTGTTTTCTTAATGGGAAGGGGATCCCACAAGAGATCAGGATACTAATAACCAGACAACTGGTCTATACTGCAGTATTTACACAGCACTTCTTGTCTTCTGAGATAGCTATTATCTGAGATAGCTTCATGTTTCAAGAGAAAACAAGACTAGTTCTCATATGCCCAGGAATGGCTGTTTACCTAATAAATGGCCTAACGGGCCAGGCCAGTATTCCAGCCCTGACAGCACCAATATGAAGTGATGCTCAGGGAGACCATGAGAGCTTTGCAGTATTATGCTGATTTTCCCATGCACACGGAGTACCCATCATTGCCATGTTTAACAGGAATACAGTTTCTATAAGCATAACTATGTTTCCATTAGCCTAAGTACATGAAGTTCATCACTGACCTTGTCAGTTTAACTTTTTTTTTTTAAAAAAGACTTATTTATACACTTGGCTGTGTGAGACAGCATGTTTCTTACAAGCATATTTAAGGAAGCTGATGACTGTTTCTCACAATATTTGAAGTTAAGATCTTCACACTCCACTAGAGAATTGCCTCAGCTACAACTCTTGCCCAGCATTGAGAAAGAGAAGAAAGAAAAAACTTATCCAGCAGATCCATGAAGCAGAAGTTCAAGAGAGTTACGGTTAAAAAATCTGAAGAGTAAATAAATACACAAATCTCTGACCACAGTGCTTTAAGGGTTTACTTAAAGATTCTTCTTAAGAATTTATATAAATTCAAGAATAAATTTGCATTCACCAAAACAGTTCAATAAACTAGTAAGGACTAGTGTTGTCAGATACTTGTTAGGGTGCTAACTGAATCATAAGAAGTCTTAAAGAGAAATAGCAGCAGAAGTTACGAATACACATGTCACCTGAGCTGGTACATTTTGCACTATTGCAAATTGCATTTTTTATTTTTCTTAATAGTGAGTATAGGCTTCAACAGTCAACAAATGGATGTTATATTAAGAAGATGACTACCAGAAGTCCAAAAAGATGATCAGCTACACCTGTACAGCAGGCCAGAGCATCAGTGCAATCTAAATTCATACCAAGAAGTAAAATGACATACAGACCACACCTAGACTTCACAGATCCTTAGATCAGGTTATCATATCCACTACTTCATGGCTCTCTTTCTACAGAATGTTCTCCAGTAAAAGTTTTGCTTTCTATGACAAGGAACTGAAAAATGTCTTCAGACACAGCTGAACTGCTTTTCCATTTCAACCCATCCTGGAAGCATTTAACAAGCTGGCAAGGAATCACACTGCAATGGCCAGACTGCACACACAGAAAACATAACTTGCACCCTGTGAGACACCAATATTCAACAACTTTCTTCTATGCTATATAAGGCATAATGTTTCAAAAAGGCTTCTGAGAGAAAGGAGTCATACACAGTCTGTTTCTGTCTTATAAAATATGTGAGTCACGTTATACTTGCTATTGGAACAGGATGGCATTCTAATGATTACCCTCATGTTTAGTGCTTGAGGATGTCACTTCATTTGAAAAAGACGTTTGCATGGAAATATGCAGTCTGTATAGCCAACCGTTTAGGAATGAGCAAATTTCTAAGGGCTGCAGTACCTCTAGGTTAGTACTGGATACAGTAGGTCTCCATTACTCAAATCACTTAACTGTGCTTTGTTCCAAGGGATATTACAAACCAGCAGCCCCATAAACACCAGTTATTTTGGTAACAATGTTCCATATTGAAAACTTACTTCTGAAGACGTTCCAGTAGTGGAATGGTAAGCAAAGTAATTCAGCTTAGCCCGAAGAGGGTGGCTGCCAGTTCTCGAAGAGATAAAGGAATGGCTCTTGAGATCAAGACACACTCCCCTGGGCGCAGAGAGGGCAAGTCTTGCAGCAACACAGAAACAGGATTTCACCACAGCGTTCACAGCTCCTTCCCACTTAGAATTCAGATAAAAACTTTTGTGCCAGACGCTCAGGACTGCTTCAGCTGCTGTTACACTACCGGAGAGCCCCCTCACCCTGACGCCCAGAACACATAAGCACGCTCCTCTGAGCGCAGCATCCCCTTTTGCAGTGTCAGTTTTCTCACCTTCGGTACAAAGGTCACAGAGGCACAACAGACAGAGGGTGAGCAAAATTAAACATTAGCCCAACCGCTCATAAATGCGAATGCGGAGCGCCGCTTCCGAGCAGACCACCGCCGGGCGGAGCGCCGCGCACCGCCCCCCCGCGCAGTACCCCGCTTCGGGAGCACAGAGGCAGCGGAGCGAGCCGCAGGCCGGGCCGGGCCGCCCCGCCAGAAGGCAGCAGGCAGCCAGCCGGCCGGCACGGGCCCGGAACGGCGCGAGCCAGGGGCCGCCGGGAGAGGGAGGCCGCGCGCCGTACCAGAGTCGAAGCCGTCCGCCGCCTGCAGCGCCTCCGGCACGTCGCCGCTCTCCAGGATGCCGTATCCCTCATCGTTCTCAATGCCCGCGATCTCGTTCTCCTGCTGCGCCAGGAAGGCAGCGGCGGGGTCCTCCTCGGCGCCGTCCGTCGCCCCGTTACCAGCAGTGGCCGGCGACTGTTGCGCGCCGAAGAACTCCAGGTTAGCCATGGGGACGAGCTGCAGGAGCGCGAGGCGGGCACGGGCGACAGCAGATTCCGGGCCCCCCCCTCCACACAGAAATCGGCGCGGAAGTGGAGGACCCTCTGCCCAGGCCAATGGGAGATGAGCACCGCCGGGAGGCAAAGCCAATCAGCGAGCGGCGAAGGCGGGGCTAACGGTATACTCCGCGCGCCTCTGCGGGCTCGGGCCAATCAGCGCCAAGAGCGTGGTGGGGAGCAGAGAGAGAGGGGAGCGGAAAGGGGGCGTGGGGTCGGGAACGCGCAGGCTCGGCTGTGGGGCGCGCGCGGCGCCCGCCTGGACTGTAAGAGTCGCGTGACTTTGTCAGTAGGGAGTTGCGTCACTGCCGTCAGTGGCGCTTCGTAGTACCGCTGAACCGTGGAATACTTGGCGATCGTAGGGGTCCTAGTATCATAGAATCTTTGTCATGGTTTTATGATTTTTCGGTTATTGGTACTCCACATCATAACATCATGTAGTGAATATACCTGGTTCTCAGAAGAGAAGGACTACTACATTCCCCACGGCACTTTGCTCCTTTGTTACCATTTTCCAGCCGGAGGGAAAAGATAAAAGCTCGCAGTATAAAAACTTGCAGATCACGAGACCTCGTTCCTTTTTCCGCTGTCTCTCGTCTTGGCAGCACCTCACTCTCCAGCCGTCTTATCGTCGGTAGTAGAGTAAGGCCTACCTTGATTTTGGGACATTCTCTCTCTCTGTATTGGATTTATCAGCTTAAATTGTAATTATATTGTATTATAGTATATTGTTTTGCATTCCAATATTTTATTTAGTAAATTAGTTTGTTTCTCCTCAGATTGTTGCCGCTGTTCTTTGCTCTCAGGGCCATCTCCCTACCCTTTTCCCCTTTCCCCTTTTCCCAGGACGTGGGCCCGTGGGTCCCCTGTCCCCTTCATCACGGAATCGGGCCTAACGCCCGTAAACCGTTGACATTCTTTTATGTTGGAAGAGACCTCTGAGAAGTCCCAGTGTAAACCAAGCACGGCCAAGTCTGCCACTAAACCACAGAACCATTAAGGCCAGAAAAGACCTCTGAGATTACAGAGTCCAACCATCAGCCCACCCCCACCATGCCCAATAACCATGTCCCTCAGTGCCACATCCGCACGGCTCTTGAACACCTCCGGCGATGGTGACTCCACCACCTCCCCGGGCAGCATGTGCCAGTGCCTCACCACTCCTTCTGAGTAGACATTTTCCTCATATCCAACCTGAACCCTCCCTCATGCAACCTGAGGCCATTCCCTCTCATGCTATCACTGTTACCTGGGGGAAGAGGCCAACTCCCACCAATCCACAACCTCCTTTCATGGAATTGGAGAGAACAATCAAGACTTCCATAAGCCTCCTCCAGGACCATACAGTCCAGCTGCTGGCTCACAATCCAACTCACAGGGCCACACAAAATCCAAACCCTATGCCTGAGGGTGTTGTCCATATACTTCCCAAAAGCCAGCAGGCCTGGCACCATGACACTGCCCCGGAGAAGTTTCTTGGTGTCAGTCCCCTGCCTGCACATGGGCCGCCAGGTGCTGCAAGAAGGAGCCAGTGGAAGCGTCCGTGTGTGGTGCTGTGGAGTTGTGTGTTTTCTTTCTGGCAGCTGAAAGCTTAACTTATGGCCATACCATGTGTTAGGTTTCTTGGTTGGAAAGGTATGTATTTGGGCAGTAATGCTGTCTAAATCACACAGATATTCTACTAAGGTCCGTGGCAAGGCCTCTGCCTCCACTTAGGTGCTGCCTGTAAGTCCATGTGTGTCACAGTACATTAGAGGTAAGCCATCCAGGCCTACCTTGTAGTCCCATTCCAACATGGTTCTGAAGGTGGTCAAATACAGAGAAAAACATTCCTGGAAGTCAGTTTTTGCCTACATGAATTAGACAAGGTGAGATAAACTGCATGTGGAGGTACGTTTTGTGCCACCTTCAGTTACATTTTGCTAGGAGGGTGGTACAAACTGGTCATACATGATTCCCTGCACCTTGCTTAATCAGTTAAAACATTCCTGGTTTCTCCAGTGAAAGCTCAGAATCTAGCACGGCAGTAAGCTGAACTTCTCTCAGTTTTATCTTCTAGGAAGAACAGAACTATGTCACTTATTTGAATGAATCTCCAGCAGCCACATGAAAGTGAAGAAATAAAGAGTAACGGCAGTAAGTAGATCCTTCATTCATAACAGAAGACTGTAAAACTGAAGCTCCCTCATGAAGCACATGCCATGCTCACACTGAAACTTAATGGCCTTGTCCCTTAATTTCTTCTGAAAGCACACTCCCGCGTACATCTTAATCACTCTTCTTCCCTTTTACACTCACGCACAAAAAAAAGTAGAATAGTCTTAGTGTTCCTCTTCAAGCACTTGAGTGAATTTGGGATACAAACTTAGCAAGTTTCTCTTTTGCTCATTCAGTCTTTCTTAGCCCTGCAGGGGATCCCGATGACTTAATGCCACTAGTACAAAGAGAATATGGTGATTTCAAATGAAAAGTAAATCTGCATACTTGCTTGTCTTACAATTGCAAGACAAGGAAAAAGGATGAAACATAAACAAAATTTTGAGCTTGCAAATGGCCCAGTAAAATTATCTGAGTTAAATCAGAAAGGGTAACTTAACGTTACTGGCTTTAGAGGCAAAGAAAAATGTAGTGGGTTATTAGATATACTTTGATGACGAATTACAAAATTCGTACACTATCTATAATTCAGGTACATCCTGAAATATTTTTGCACTTTCAAAACTATTATTTTGTTCCTGCTCTCTTAGCCTGCAAAAGAAGTCGAGATACATTTGTTTTATAAAGGCAGATGTCACATCATAGACTACAGACTATAACAATAGTGCCCTTTGAAATTCATCCATGGTGACTGATGTGCCAGGGAGACTGGTACAGGAATATTATACAAATAACACTTAATGGAAAGACTAAATGGCAATCAGACTACAAATGACTTTAAGGATAGTGCAGTTTCTCCCCATTCTTTGTAACAGAATGATATATAATTCTCCTTTCTAAAAATACTGAGCTCTATTTTTAAAGTAACTCTAAAAAGATGTTTTCAAGCATTTACCGAAATATGACAGCAGTTAGGTACTTCCAACATTACGGAAATCATTTCAACAGAGTATTGGAATCTTAGAATGGTTTTGATTTAAGAAATAAGAGATTTAGTAGAACAGATGTTTCTAGAGCAGAAAATTTAAATGCAAGTACTTTCAGCTCCCTCTTAACTCATTCAGCATGCAAATGAGACAGGCATAGTCTAGCTGACATCTGGACATGTACCACATCTCTGAAATTTTCTCTAACTAGAGTCTTATTGCACAGGAGCTGATAGTTTCAACAATTAGAAAGGAAGGACACATATTGGCTAGAGTCTGGTCCCCAAAAATTGATGAAAAGATTTCTCACCATCAAGCTACAGATAAGAGTTAGAAAAAAAAATGTTTTTTTCTGTGAAAAGGAACCTAATATTTTGCTTGCTACTTGCCCACAAGTTAAAGGAGCCAAAAAGAACTGGCTTGAGAGGCACAGGAAGCTTACAGCATCTTTCTCCTTCACAGCAGCTATCCTGCACATCATTTAACATCAGCCTGCAAGTTCTCTCAAAGCAAATGCGCAGAGATCACTGAGCACACACCTGATGTATGGGAACCGCTGAGTCATGGCCTGAACCACTGATTGAGCACCTGGAGGAAAGACCCAGTCAGCCCTGGGAGCACAGGTGAAGGCAATTCACCTGTGTGACCAGAAGGGGTGGAGCCTGGCTGCACCCTCTTAGGCCTCCTTTAAGGGCTGACTGCCCCTGAGGAAGGATCTCTTCCTGGAGATCCCTCCTTGGTGGGAGTCTTTTCCTGCAAGCCCCAAATCTTCCAATCTGGGTGAGCGCTGTATTTTCCTTCCACCTTTTGTAATGCTATTTCCATCGCGTTAGTCCTGCTTATTGCTACACCTGACTAAGGCAGTTACAGCTACAACTAACAAGAAATGGTATAAAGAAGCATGTTTGCAATGATGGGGATGAGATATGAGAAATCATACGAATGACAGAAGAATGAATGCCTTGAGAGTAAACTCTGGGGAACATGAGTTATAAGGCTCTGTTTTGAATGGATTGACTGGGGCTATTTAGATGTTTTGGAAAGGAATTAGACATTAAGAATGTCATTGGTTTTTTTTGTTTGTTTGTTTTTCCCATCAGAAGAAGCGGCAAACAAATCACAGAATCTAAGAATTACTTAGTTAAGAGGAGACCTCCTGAGACTGTCTATTCCAATATGCTTGCTTAAGCAGTATCAACAAGAATATGTTGTTGGCAGGACCGTGCAGGACTGCACAGATTTTCCAGGCAACCTGTTTGAGTGTCTGACTATCTTCATGGTAAATAAAGGTTTTTTTATGTGCTCAACTTGAATTTATTTTTTTAAATTTGCTCCTAATGACTATTGTCCTATCAGTGTGCTGTGCAAAGAAAAGCCTGTCTGCTTCTTCATTTACTCCCATCAGGCACTTATACACATTGGTAAGATCTCCCTGAACCGTCACTTGTCCTGACTAAGTAGTTCTAGCTCTCTCAGCCTTCAACATGAAAGATGCTTCTCAGGTAAAAGTCTCATTAACATGAGGAAAAAAATCTGACCAATGTAGAACAGCTGAAGACTGTAAGAAGCCTCAAACCCCTGGTGTATAAAATTTGTTTAAGCAGCTCTCCTCTGGCATCCACACTAACAAGGAAGCTGATGTCATTGTGAGGCTACTCTCACTTGTCTTTGAAATGCCATGGGAGAGTTCTTTAGGACTGGAGGAGAGCAAGTGTCTCTCCTGTACTGCATCTAAGGTGCAGGTATTTGGTAGCAGCATGACCACATTTATGGATTTTCTTTTCCTTCTTTTTCTGCAACTTGATATCCAAATAATCTTTTGTCCCTGCCGATGGCAAGGGGGTTGGTCTGGATGATATTTAAAGACCCTTCCAACCTAAACCAGTCTGAGATCCATTTCATCATTCTACTTCAAGGACTATTACACAGAAAAATCTTTTGGACAACTCACCAGTGAAAGTCGACACAGAAGTCCTGATTCAAAGCAATGATCCATATGTCTGACTTCACATTTTCTTGTCTTTGTAGAATGCCCTGCATATCACAGTCTTCCAACCAAAAGAATACATGTCAGCCTGCCTGGCATGGCTGACGTGGGAGAAAAGTAGTTTACCACAGAGACTAATTTCCTAGCATGTCTGATCAAACAGACAGCAACTGTGCAGGTAGTAACCCCCTATTTTTCTGTTGTAAAACCTAACCCTTACCTCCTCTGATATAACTGAAAGGACCTGTTTAGCTTACAGCAGAAACTGTGAATTCTGCCACCCCTTGAAGGTACATGATCAACTGACCATTCAGTTAAAACTTTCCCTTCAGCAGCATTTAAACAAAAATGACATTGATCAAACTGTTTTCCATCAAGTTTTCTGGACATCAGTCATAACATTGTACTACAGATTTGATTCAAATTTGTTCTGTTCATGAAAAAAAAAAATTGTTTCTGACAGGCTCTTGGCAATATCAAACAAAATATTTGCAGGTAGGCCCATAGTCATATACAGAAGGAAGAATGGAACTTGCTCAAGTGGTGAAGGGGCTTTCTGGCCACACAGCCAAGGTCCCAGAGATGCTCTCCCTTCAGTGGCTGGCCCTTACATGAGCCTTATATGAGTTTTTGCAGTAGTGTTTACCCTCCGCACTCTAACAAATTTTCCACTGCTATGGAGCAGCACGCGCACCGCGCTTATTGCACTGTAACTTTAATGCAGACCTGCCATTTCTTATCACATGCTATTTCTGGCAGCCAGTAACTATTTTTACCGAAGCATAACACTGTCAGTTTTTAGTTCAGTGGAGTTTTATGTATGTCCCTCAGTGATTAACCCTGTTGAGTGGTAAATTTGTATGAATGCGTGAGCTGTGTTTACAGGAGGCTGGAATGCTAGTCAGTCTACTCAGATTCCCTCCATTCTGAAACTAGGAGATGCCAGTGAGACGCTGTCTGATTTCAGAAAGGATTTAGATTTTCCCATCAGCCTTGTTACGGTGAACATTTCCATGCTAACTTGAACTTCTTATGGAGAAGAAGTTAAGCAACAGGGTGGGCAACCCCTTCCCAAGTAGCTGTATAATTTTTTTTATCCTCTCCTGGTATTCTGTGCCGAGGATTGTGTTTGCCTGAAACATTCTTTTTATTTTCTCCTTTGTAGCTGGGGAAGTCTGTTGTGGCAAAAGTGACAATTCCTGAAGGTGCCGTACTGACACTTGACATGCTGACAGTGAAAGTGGGAGAGCCTAAGGGATATGCTCCAGAAGCCATCTTTGATCTGGTGGGCCAGGAGGTTAAAAAAACGATTGAAGAAGATGAAACCATCACTGAGCGGGCAGTGGAAAATCATGTCAAGAAAGTGTTCTGATAGGACAGGGGAAAATGGTTTCAAACTAAAAGAGGAGAGATTCACATTGGTTATAAAGAAGTTTTTTACACTAGGAGTGGTGACACACTGGAACTGGTTGCCCACAGGGGTGGTGGATGCCACATGGAATCTCTGGATACATTCAAGGTCATGCTTGAACAGGCTCTGAGCAACCTGATCTAGCTGTAGAAGTCCCTGTTCACTGCAGGAGAGTTGGCTAGATGACCTTTCAGGGTCCCCCTTCCAACTCAAATGATTCTACAGTTCTATGATTGTGCATGATGGTGTCCCAGGGAAATACATTTATTAAGTAAATTCCAGAAGAAAATGCATCCTGTATGTATTAAGGCGTCTACCTGCGTGAGTTATTTTCCCCAGGAGATATTAGGATATGGTAAGGCTACGCAGGAAGAAGCCAAACTAGAGGCCAGGAGAGAGGGACTCAAGCATGTAGACCAAGAGAAGAGTATCAGCTAGAATACTTTGCACTGCCTCTTGGTACTTACAACTATGTTTGAGTGGTGAACAGAAATACGACTAGGTGAAGTTTCTCAGACTCTCTCATCTTTGCCAGCCCTCACATGAATTCCATCTGGCTCCAGAATGCCAGACGCCTTTCTGAAACAGGTGGCGTTGATCTCAGCCTCCACCCTCCATGCTCATTCCACCTCATTTTAACGCCAATTGTCCATGAAGAACAGGCCAAATGAGTTTCTCCCTCAAGAGCAATGGTGCACAAGAATTTCTGCCCAAGGTCCTGGAAGCCTGAATTCTGTGTCAGAACGAGAGGACCTGAAGCTGTTGTCCACTGTGCCTTGTGATCTGCTGGAGAAAAGAAACTGGGTCCAGATTCCAGATGTGCCTCTCACAACGGGGTAGAAGGCAAGTTGGTGAAAACTTGTGGCTAAAACGTACAAACACTGGGAAGGATCCAGGGTTGACTTATGACAGCCCACCGGCTGCAAGATGAAACCGTCACTGAGCAGGCAGTGGAAAATCATGTCAAGAAAGTGATGCGCCAGCAGACACAATGTAGGGAATGGAAAGGGCAGAGGCTCTGCGGAAAACCTGGATGCGATTCCTGGGGTTGGAGCGCTGCAGGTGACAGTGCCCACCGTGACGTCCCTGACAACGATGTCCCCGCATCACAGATAGTGACATACGCAGCAGTGGATTGTGACCTCTTGGCCCTCACTGCTTGTAGCCAGGCCCGGAGTCTCACTCTGGCTTGCGCCTGCACTTCTGCCGAGCGTGTCTGTGAGGTCTGGAGCGAGCAGCAAGGATAGCCTTGGTGCTGGTCTCGTGCTCTGGGAGCTGCTGACAGCCACTCTCAGTGCTCGTCCCCGGAGCCACTGAAGTTTCTTCCCGGCCCTGCCTGGCTCAGGCAGCCGGGGCATCCAAGGAGGCCGCGGCAGCAAAGGGAACCGGTAAGGGCACACCTCACCCTGGGCAGCTGGGAGGGTCTCCTTCCTGAGGGACCCGGGCACTTGTTCCTTCCCTGCCAGGGTCAGCAAGTGACCGTCGCCTCTCTTCCTTTCCCAGCGTGACCCCTGCTGCTGCAGCAGCGGTGTGAGGAGCAGCCCCTCATCCCCTGCGCTCTCCTGCCCACCACAGCAGCTGGAGAGCATGGCCACCGAGCTGGATCGTCACTGCCCCATTTGCCTGGACACTATGGATGATGTCAGCCACGTCATGCCATGCCTGCACCAGCTTTGCTTTGGCTGCACCCGTCGGTGGGTTGAGACCAGGCCCAAGTGCCCCCTGTGCAAGCGCAGGGTGAGGTCCATCTTGCACTCGGTGCGTGCGGACGACAGCTTTGAAGAGTTTGTCGTCAGACGGCGCGCGCGGGCCAGGAGAGCTCCCCAGCACCAAATGCAGGCGGCGCCCATCCAGGTGCCCATCAGTGCCTGCACCCACCTGTGCTCAGGCCCCTGCTGCCCTGGCTGCGACAGGAGCTGAGGCAGCTCTTTGGGGCTGATGGCAGGGCAGCCTTCCTAACACATCGCCTGGTCATCTCTGGCCTGTGTTTATTTGGCCTGGACGAGGGAGTGCTGACCCTGTGGCTTTCCAGCTCCCTGCAAAGCCAGGCCACCAGCTTTGTGCGGCGGCTCATTGTCCAAGCTGCACGGCTGGGCATTGGGGAGGTGCAACACCCGCTGGGCCTGGGGCCCCGCCATCCTGCCACGGGGCAGGAGGGCAGCCCCGCAGCCGCCCCTGGCACAGCTGCACCCCCAGAACAAACTCCCGACCCTGGCCTACAGCCCTTCAGCAGCACTGGGGAAGCCAGCGTGGAGGAGCTCCCTGTCCCCTCCACCGCTGCCCGTAGGGAGGCTCCCGGACAGCCCCCATCCATCCCGGCTCCAGTGCTGTTGGCCCAAGCAGCAGCCCGGGAGGAGCCGGGGGAGGCCGTGCCAGGTCCCTCAACTGCCAGCACCGTCGGGCAGCACCCACATAGGGCACCTCAGCGAGCCCCGAAGAGAAGGGCCCACACCTCGGAGGCTGCTGCACCGCCTGCCAAGAGGCCACCCCACTGGCAACACTAGGACACCGCCCCAGCAGCTGGTGAGAAGAGGGCTGGGCCTGCAGCTGGGGCACAGCCAGCCCCCCGGGGCTCTAACTCTGTCAGATGGAGGAAAGCAATAAAATTACAGAAAAGTCTCCGTGTCGCTATCAATACCGTCATCTGCACTGAGCATAGGAGAGGTCTGACCTCTGCTGGGCCTGGAGGCCTCCCATGCTGCTGTTACCATTTCTTTAGAATCTACCTTCACACACCGCAAAGTCAAATGTTGAGAGAAGTAGGTTGCAGTGATGTGGCAGGTATGAGATCCAGCTGGGTTTTCAGCCTATTGGTAAGGGTCTCAGCGCTGCTACAGTGCCACTGCAGCAGGACTGCTCTGAAATGGGGCAACTGGGCCCTGACACTAAATATTTCTAAGTTTTTTCTCACTTTTTTTTCTGTCATCCCAGGCCTTCTATACCACATACTTTTCAAACACTGCTCTGACAAGATATGCTTTCATTTCTCTCATGTGGCTCTTGCTTGTGCCTTTCACAAGTTCTTGGAGGATTTTCAAAGTAGTAGTTTGCTTTCACATGCCTCTTTCCAAAATGAGAATTATTACTCCCCTCTCTGCCCTCAGTTTACAGACTGTGTATTCCACCCTGCTCCATTTTGCAAGGTAGAACTGAAGTATGGTGAGATATGAGTGGAAAGTGTCTGATTTATTCCCAAAGCCTGTTTAGAAATGTCAAATACTAGGCACTCTTTAAAAAACATTGTGTTAATTCAGCACACTTCTGCTGATTTGCAGCTGCATGAATTCAGCACTCCTATAAACTAAATTGTTATACCTTATATTATACAGACATAAAGTGAGGAATCCAAACAGGTAATCACATGTGAAAAGCTTATTTTAATAATTTGCCCAGCATCACCCAGCAAATCTGCTGTAAAGGCTGGAGAAATCAGTACTGACACAATTTATGGACCATCTTTTTTTTTTTTTCCGCAAGGCCTTGATCACTCATGCTCTTACCTTCTAAAACATCATGACATACACACCTAAGGACAGTCATCTCCACTTCATCTGGTACAACCTGTGGCAAGATTCCTTTCAAGGAGGGGAGTATACGTATATTTTGCTGACCATTCTACAATAAGTGTGGTGAAAGAGGCAAAAATAACAGAAAAATACAATCTTAAAACTAGCACCCCTTCAGAGTTTTTTATAGCCCTAATCATGCGCTTTGTGTCATAGCCCTAGTCATGCTCACTGTCAAATCAGAAAGTGGTCTGTTCCAGTGATACGCACAGGGATGGAACTTCTAGACCTCTGCTCCTTCAGCACAGGAAATAACTGAAGGAGGAGCAGACAGTTGTGCTGAAGGAGAGAGAAAATATGCCAATGAGACATCTCTGCCTAGATTCAAGATCATTTTTATATGTGCTCTGGTGGGTCACAAGCTTTCCTACCATTACTTTTTTGGAAAGAAATGGAGGGTGGAAGAAGGAAAAAAAAAGGAGAAAAAAAGAAAAAAAAAAAAAAGAATGCTTAGCAACATCAGTTCTGTGTCCTTCATCTCTCTCCTGTCTTTTTCTCGTGCAGACTCCTTACCTCCAATCCCATTTGTCTCACTTTAGACATCCCATTACAGAAGAGCACTTTGGTATTCATGATTCAGTCTCTTCAGCTGCAGTTTCCAGCATCATTTCTCATGGACCCACTCTCCTTTTATTTACCCTCCAGCCCCTGCACTAGTTCCCCTGTCCCACATCCTTTAGTTCAGCTTCTTGGGCTTCTCAGCTTTTGGGCTCTTCCCACTCTCCCTAGCCCACTGATCCAGTATCAGCCAGTTTCAGTCTTTGTTCTCATTTTTCCCTAGTTTCTCAGTTGATCTGTTCCTATGCACTTCTGTTACCCTTACACATTGGTTTCTAGTCACAGAGTTGTCTTCTGCACACCACCCCAGCCAACCCTTCCAAATTCTTTATCCAGCCTCAGTCTTCCTCTTCTTCCCTAGCTCGCAGTAATCTAAAATTTACAAAATATTGCGACAGGATATATCCATCCATTCCTGTAATTGACTGAGCTGCTAGGAAGCTTAGACTCATTCAAAATATGGAGGCTTGCTTTTAAATTGGCAAGAGAAAGGTGGGCAGAGAAAAAGGGATATGCTGGTAATCCTGAGTAGTCAGGGTCTATGTGGAGTCTGGAGTTCAGATGCTGTGCTGAAATACAGTATCTGCAGAAAAAAAATTCTTGCTGTCACCGCAAGCAGGTATACAGCCTGTGACTGTTGCCTGGTGTCCCAGTAAAAGGATACTGCCATTGTTAGTAAGAAACCTAATGCTAGCTTCACAGGAGCTCATGGGCTATTAGGATTGTCATCAGCTTGCATGAATTTTTAGTGCAAACTGGAAGTCAATACCAGGTGGTTTTTATTGTGATACGTAGCTTAAATGTGGGATAAGACCAAAGAACTCAAAAATGCAAGCACAGGCTGAAAACATAAGCTACAAGACTAAACATCATCTCAGTCAGCTTCTGGTTACTGAAGAAGTACCATCATAAGAGCTGGGAAAGCTGCTTTAGTCATAACAAATAGGACCAAGAAGCAGTTAAACAGCAAGTTAAGGCACCTTATGTGCCCTGGGGAAGTTAATGTCCACCAGCATTGCACAGCATATAGTCACAGGAGCTGAGAACAATGGCTTACAATGCAGCTTGAGGGGAAGTCGGGCAGAATGTCGTCTGACCTGGAAGTCCAGATGAAGCAAAGGTGTGTCACTGAATTCCTCCTTGTGGAAAAAATGGCACCCGCTGACATTAACTGACATTTGCTGAAGATTTGTGGAGACCACAAAGTGGACATGAGCACAGTGAGGCTGTCTGTGTGTGGTATGTTTCAGCAGTGGTGACAGCAACAAGGAGCATATGTGTCTCTGTTCTGTGGAGCTGATGGTGATTATTTCTGTAGGGAGAACTCACAGCGCTTACTGAACTCTGAGGAGAAAACGGGCTTTAGACGGCAAGATACGTTGTTTAGTTGCAGTAATACTTGCTCATAAGCAAGTGTTGTAGGAAAAATTAAAATTCAGTGAGAACTAGTACTTTAGAGGTTTGCTTTAAGGGATACTTTTTAATGAATTGCTTTTTCAACCAGCTAATTTTGGTGGGGAACTTTGTGAATCTCCACATGCATATACATTCTGTGCTAACACTACACTCACAAGTTGTTTTGTACAGCCAGTAATGAGTGTGAGGCGGCTTAATAAATGGTGGTTAATTTTTACAGCCTTAAAATTAATCAGTCTACACTATGGCTTGCAGCACCATACTCCTCAAGAAGGCAATGCACTATCACATTTGGAATGGAGCAGAGGGCAGTAGGTGGTGCTAATATGCGTGTAGGAAAGGTCTTGGAAATCCCATTCAGTTTCACCCTGTGAAAAACACATGCACTACAAAATCATAATAAATGCAATTTAAATTTTCGGTTCCATTAGAACTTCACAGAGAGGCCCACAACGTGGGCCAGCGTGTCTGAATGTCTGCCGCAGGATGTTTTGGGAGTAAGACGGTCTCGGAGGCAGCCTTTGTCCTAACGCTGAGGTTAAAATTGTTTCTCTGGCGCCTCTGTATGGCCAGTTTGAGTCACAGATTCATCAGCACTAGCTAAATCCCTGAAGATTTTTAGGATGCGTACAAAACGACAGGACTATGACATAGATATTCAGGCCCTTGGAGACAGCAAACCTTATCTGTGAAGTTATTTTTAAGGAGAAAATCGTTTCCTTTTCCTCATTTCTATCAGTTTTCTAACCCATTCTCTTATCACAGTCTGATGGTTCTCTCCTTTCTTGAACCTCTTGAAATTCCTCGTATGTTTTTGCATTTGTGTAGGATGAAAATAAACAATCAATCAATCATTCTCTGATGCTGTCACAGGAAATCTAAATGTTAAAAACCAAGCTGTATGACCTATCAAAATATCACAATTTAAGTTTCTCTGGAAGAGTAAATTTCCATACAAAATTAATACATTACAATTAGATGGAGCACAAGGAGAAAGCAAGCAAGACCATGATGAGTTTAAAGATGCAGAACATTTTCTTATCAGAAACACTTAGCTTTCCAACATATGTGCCCCGCTCCTCCCCCCCCCCCCCCAAAAAAAAAAAAAAGAAATTGCGAATTTCTTTTCTGTCCTGCTTCCTGAAAGTAGGAATGGGGTTGTCTTTTTACAATATCAGGAATTTTGCAGCAGAGCTGTTAAGCTGACTGCAGTCCCATGTTTTCTCTCACCAGGATGCAGAAACATTTCTGGTATTCTCACTGCCTCATTACCGCGTTTAACCACCAGAAGTTCACTGGTGCATCCTGTTTTCCTTTCTAAGAGCATAATACTTTCAGCAAAATCTGTGGATGGTCTTCGGTTAAATGAAGGTTCATGATTAGGGTCAACATAAACGACCTGCAAGAACCTCTCTATCTTGCAGTGATTTTGATTGCTTAAGTGAACAGGCATAACCAGTAATTTGAGCTCCTTCCAATGGTGATAATTCCATATCACCTCCATCTTATCCAGAATATTAGCTCTTCACTTCTAGGTGGGTTTTCTTTGGACGTGTCTATTCCCTAAACACCAAGCTTTGCAGTTCTCCAGCAGCTTGCTTCAGGTAACCCCTAACTACCTCACTTGTCCTTAATTCACCACCTGAATCTTGGCTTCCAGTTATCACAGGGGTAATACAAAACAGCCTTCAAATGTTCATTGGAAGGAGAGAAAAATGATGTTTCGCAGGTGGCTCCATGACAGGTGGCTGATGTTTCATTATCTTTTATAAGTGCCAGTTATGCCACGCCTGAGTATTTAAAAATGGCAAGTGAAACTGAAAGGCCAAAAGATTTTCAGGTTTGTTTTTTTCTACAGGCTCATGGATTTTTTTTAAATTTTTCATAGTGTGAAAGAAACACTGGAGGAAAACAGAAGGGCAAACCATTTGCTCTGGAGGATTAACAGGAATGTGGAGTAGCTAACTGTGTGGATATCTCCAAACATAGGAAGTCTTTCTTCTGTTATTTCATCATTCTTCTGTTAATTCATCATTTTTCTCCAAAGATACACATATGTATACTTAAAAACAAGCAAACAAAAGAACTAAAAAAACCCTGTAGTTAATACAAGTAAATAAGCAATTCAATGTTTTGTAGTCTTACCAGGTGCAGTGAAGTGAAAATGGGAGGAAGGCAGAAATGGGACTCCAGTCTCTGCACAGACTCTGTCCACGCAGCATGCCTTGGTCTGGTTTAGCTCCTGACACAAACACATCACAACTTTCTTGGAGTTAAAATGTAATTGTCCAGCATGGCAAATAAACCACTACACGCAACAAATGTAAACAGACTGCTCATTGGCCTGTCCTGTTAGTGACTGACCTGCACAATCTGCTTCCATTTACACAGAAACTTGTTTCTCAGGCTTAACAATCCACTTTGTTTTCCTCCTGTGAGTGTTCCTTACAATGTCTTAGTGCTCTGGAAGAGTGTAACTGTAGCCTTGAGCAAATGTTACAGGTAAGCTGTAGGCAGCTCATGAGATAAGCAAAAACCTGAGTGCAAAGAAGGGTCATGTGTGCAGCATTACTTAACATTTCTGTAACAACCTCTTTCCATTACACAATGGTGTTTAGCTGAAATAATCATAATACATCCAATTTGGGGTCCATTTCTTTTCAAGAGAAAAGGAATTAGGAGTTTTTTACCCACAGATGCCATTTCAATGCAGTCAGAATGTTTGTGTCATATGTTTGTGTTATATTTATATATTTATTTATTTATAACAGTCTCACTTTGCTTGTTTATGTCATTTTAAGGCAGAGTAAGAATGCAGTTAGCTAGAACACTGTCATCCAGCCCAACAATTTGGTTGAAGAATGTTTGCCGGGCATCTTCTTGAAAACGTGTAAAGCTTCGAAATGTTTCCCTGAGCAAAAATTCTTGTTTATACAAGGTGTTCTCCTATGTGCAGAGAAAAACAACACCAAAAGCAGAACATGTAAGTTAGATGAAGAATCTGTAATTAGTCTGGGGTTAAATATATTAAGCATTCTTTTCCAAGGGCGCTTCTATCCAGCTATATATAGCACAGCAACCTATGCAAATCCAGAGCATGTCCATACAATCAATCAACATGCTTCCAGTCAGGAAAATCATCTGGAAAATAAACAGCTTGTTATAACAGGAGGCTAAGAGTGTGCACTGCATCATTGCCAGGAATCTCGGCAACCACATGCCTAAATCTGATAATTCCCTTGTTCCTGCCAAGCAGTTTAAACCCAAAATGAAACACCGGTACTTTGGCTTACACTTTTATACTCATACCACACTGAACATCCCTTTGTCAAGGCTTGGCAAACAAAGGGTATGGGTAAGTTAACTAGGAGATTGAGTGTATCCGCGGTGAGTTTGCAGATGACATCATGTTGGGAGAAAGTGCTGACCTGCCTGGGGGTAAGAAGGCCCTACAGAGGGATCTGGACAGGCTGGATCGCTGGGCTGAGGCCAATGGGATGAAATTCAACAAGACCAAGTGCCTGGTGCTGCACTTTGGCCACAACAACTCCAGGCAACGCTACAGGCTTGGGGCAGAGCAGCTGGAGAGCTGGGTGGCTTAAAAGGATCTGGGTGTCTTGGTTGGACAGCCAGCTGAACATGAGCCAGTAGCGTGCCCAGAAGTCAAAGCAGGCCAGCGGCATCCTGGCTTGTACACTAGTGCAGCCTTCAGGAGCAGGGAGGTGATCATCCCTCTGTACTCAGCCCTGGTGAGGCCGCACCTCGAGTACTGTGTTCAGTTTTGGGCCCCTCACTTCAGGAAAGACAATGAGGTGCTGGAGCGTGTCCAGAGAAGGGCAACAAAGCTGTGAGGGGTCTGGAGCACAAGTCTTATGCGGAGTTGGTGAGGAAACGGTGATCTTTCAGTCTGGAGAACAGGAGGCTCAGGGGAGATCTGATCGCTCTCTACAACGACCTGAAAGGAGGCTGTGGCGAAGCGGGGGTCTGTCTCAAGTTGCCTGTGCGGCCGCCGTACCCCAGCCCGCAGTCGGGAACCCCAGCCCCTCTCTTCCCGGTGCCGCGGCCCCGCACCTCCAACCGCTCACCGCCTAGCCCCGCCCCACGGCCGGGCGGAGCGCAGCGGTTCGGCTGCCGGGGACGGTCGGCGCAGTCGCGAGCTGCCGGCGGTGTGGGAGCCATCATGCCGCGGGAGTTCGAGCTGTGCCCCGGGCGCCGCGTTGGCGGCGACCATCCTTGCTTCATCATCGCGGAGATCGGGCAGAACCACCAGGGAGACCTAGACATCGCCAAGCGCATGATCCGCATGGCCAAGGTGCGCGGGGCGGGCAACGCGGCCCCGCGGCGGCGGAGGGCGGGGAGGTGAAGCGGGCCCCGGGCTCTCCCCGGGAGGAGCGGGCTGGTTGTGGGTGGGAGGCTGGTAAATAAGGTTGTGCTGGGAGGCAACAAAAAGAGCGTTTCGCAGCTGTCGGTCGGTGCGTGACGGCTCGTGACCGCGCCGCGCTCTCGCTGGGGTGGTGCCCGCCTCGCGCACGGCACGCAGCTGCGGAGGGCGGCGGCGGCGGCTGTCGGTGTGCCGCACCCGGCTGTGGGTACGGCGGGGCTCCGAAATGGTGCGCTCCGGTTTGCGTTGGCTGTCTTAGCGGTTCTGTGTGTTTCCTTCCCCTGGAGTAATGCTTCTGTCAGACAGCTAAGCCCTTCTAAAATCTGGTATTAGGTGAATTGGTTAGACCTGTGTTTGGAAACAGCGCATCGTCACAGGAGAAATCGGGGCAAAATGCGTTCAGAGCCACGGGCAGTCACTCTGCATTGTTACCAGCGCCACGATGGTGTGAATGCTGCGATGGAGATGACCGCTACCTTCGCAGCCTGTGCGCGTTCAGACTAGGACCAGTTGCATTGCCCCTGAGTGTGACTCAGCTTCTTTTGCAGGACTGTGGGGCAGACTGCGCTAAGTTTCAGAAGAGCGAACTGGAATACAAATTCAACAAAAAAGCTTTAGAGAGGCCGTACACCTCCAAACACTCGTGGGGAAAGACCTACGGGGAGCACAAGCGCCACTTGGAGTTCAGCCACGACCAGTACAGAGAGCTGAAGAAGTACGCGGAGGAGGTTGGGATTTTCTTCACGGCTTCTGGCATGGATGAGGTATACAAACCACACCAGCATGATGCAAAATTCAGCTGTCGCATCTGTTATTTGCACCTTACAGTTCTTCCATAAAAAGTACACCGAGTACCTGTAGCTGTTGAGTTTGTAAATGAGGAAACTAGAGTAATGTAGTTTTTGCCTGTTTGCTTGTGTATCTGCTGTGGCTGATTATATGTCAGACTTTCCTCTATATTTGAACTAGACTTTTTTCTCTACTTAATACTACTCTTTTCCCTAATTTTTTTTTCTTTCTTTCTGTTTACTAGATGTAAGTTAATGTTTCTGAATAACAGAAACTGTTACACTCCCTTTTCCTTCAAGATGGAGAGGGTCTTTACCTTGCTCTGCTGCTCTCAAGACATTTACAGATTTTGTCAGTGGACTTTTAGGTATTCACCCACCAGCCTGTAAACTTCCATGGAGCTCATCTGCTGCTGTTCCCCCTTGAGAGGTGTGAAGTCTTTAACTCTTGCAGGTTGCCTACCTCAAAGAAATAAATGCAGTGTACAATTGAAATGTGTAGGTTGGGAAGTTCAGGTAGTGGTTAAACCTCAACGCAGAGTGAAGGTTATATATTATTTTATTTTTATTTGTGGCCTAGAAAATGAAGAAAACAAACAGAAAGAGACCCTCTAGAAGTAAGCCAGCTGCTTTTCCCTAAGGCAGGCACACCAACATTTCTGTAGTTCTGCAAGTAGCCTTGCCCAGGATGGGATGAGATGGGAGCTAATGTCTTAAGGTGATCTGTTCTGTGTCTCGCTTTCCTTACCATCAGAGAGAACTGCTGACACATCAGCTTAATCTCCTTTCTTGTAATTCTTCACCTGACATAAGTTCCTACTTTTGTTGTACCTCCTCTTTCTTTTTTTGAACAACATAATCTGCTTTTTTTGTATTCCCTTGACTAAGGAATTTCAATTTCTTTGAACTTTTTCCCTTGTCTTTTCTAGTCCTATGGCCATTCTCACTGCTTCTGTTAACACACTGTTCTGCTGGCTGAAATCCTTGAATTGCTGTGTCCCAACTGTGTGCAGCTGTCAAGCCTCATAAAAAGCTTATTTCAGGTGTCTGACAGACAAAAAGGTGTTCTGCACATATTGCCATAGTCTGTTGCCACGAGTTCAGAAATAGATCAGAGAAAAGAAGGTGTTGTGATATTTATTTAATTGGTATCTTCATGTCTAAGGGGCCTGCAGAATAGCAGCACTTCCTCTGTTTCTCCTTTAAGAAAAGAACATTTTAATCTAATAGACTTGGATTTCCATACTTGAGATCTTAAACACCTGGATGCCTTTGGAGTGAAAAATCATGTTCTTTTCTGATGTTAAAACCTTCTGCTGGTTGTAGTGAAATGCAGAACATGTGAAATGTGGCAGTTAAGTTCACTTTCCACCTGTGATAGCCTTATTTTTCTCAAGATGCTGCCTGAGGTTGTTGCCTCATCAATTGGTTAGCAGTACTGATGCACCGACATCATTCTTTGAACAGCATTTTCTTTTTCACACAACTGCTGACACTTCTGGCATTGTTTCTGCTAGCCAAAGATCTTTGAGCTTTCTGTAGACATTGCATAGATTGATGTACTATTTGTTAACTTCTGTAAATTGAACATAATCGCTGGAACTCCAGGTACGTCAGGGAGGTTAAAATGTGTGTTTAATTGTATGAGGAAGTTCTGTGAGGTGACGTGTGAAGTAAATACAAAGACTACAGGTAAGTTCTTTATCTGCTCTGTTCCACAATGTACCGGAGACAGAACAGGATCCCGCTGAACCACTCCCTCTAGCGTTGTGTCTACTGTTTGAAATTACACAAAGTGGTTGAGGTTGGAAGGGAACTCTGGATGTTGTCTGGTCCAGTCCTGCTGCTCAGGCTGGGCCTGCTCACAGAATCTCTTACGAAAAAGCTGCCAACTTTCAGGAGATAATACCACTCTTCGTAAAGTGACCACTCTTCGTAAAGTGACCACTCTTCGTAAAGTGACCACTCTTCGTAAAGTGACCACNACCACTCTTCGTAAAGTGACCACTCTTCGTAAAGTGACCACTCTTCGTAAAGTGACCACTCTTCGTAAAGTGACCACATACTGTGTCCCAGTGTTGTACTTCATTTTGTGCAGTCTCCTTGGCTTAGGAGGAGAGGTTAACTTACTGATGCAATTCAGATTTTAATAGAACCTTCAGTAATCCCTGGATTGTCTCAAATATAGCATGCACATTTCTAGAAGGAGGCAGAGAGAAATTAAGATTTGAGTAAACTGCTTTACTGTCTTTTCTTTGGCACATTTTATATTTATTTTTTGATATTGCTCATAGAATAAAATCCCTTGTAGTTTTCTTTTTGCATGCTGGTAGTTTTTCAGGTGTCTATGCAATAGTTTCAGAGTCATTTCTCCTCAAAGGAAGAATGTATGCCCTTCTTAGTGTCAAATTAGGAAAGACGTGGCTGAGAATAAAATTCTAAGAACTTTCAAACTTGTAATATTTTTCTCTTTTTGACTCCACAGTTTTAAGAGAATAGGTAGGAGATAGAGAGATAATACCATATATTTCACTATACAAGTGTGATTTTTTTTTTTGCTATGTCTGTGCATTACTTATTTTTTTTTGAGGGAAACATTAATATTTGTCAAAACTAGTGATTCAGTAAGTAGCTAGATGCAGAAGTTCTTATATGGTGGGAAGTGAGGAATATTCTTACAAGCAAGTTAACAAGTATGTGAAAGCCAGTGACAGACTGCCTTTAAGAGTCAGAAGGCAGCAGAATACTTGTATAATTGTTCAATTTCAGGAGCTATTCAGGAAAGCTGCCTGCAGTCTCTGAATAAAATTTCTTTTCTTCACAGAGAAACAAAAGCCGATATTCTTACTATTTGCCTCATTATAGTACCAAGAGTATTTTGATAACAGTTTCAGAAATTCAGGTTTAGTGTTTGTAGAAGTGTTGTAAAGGCATCTGACAGAAAAATTCAGCCACATTGTCAGTGTTAATCTGGAAATGTAGTCATTTGTCTGACCCAGAGTTTCCAAACCTGCAGACCAGCCTCTTGAAGCAGAATGGTGCATCTGCTTTGGATTTATTTGACCTTTTCGTTTATTTTGTACCTTATACCATTGGTTCTAGACTAGTATAGTTCGAGGGTTAGGCATATATGCCCTAATTAATTAAACTTTGCTTTTGCTATTTTGCAGGATTGGCTGGTTGATGGTTCTTTTCTACCATTAATCCAGCTGAAGTGGTATGTTGAAAAACAGTGATTTTTACTGATTTATTTATTTTCTTGCAGATGGCTGTGGAATTTCTTCATGAACTGGATGTTCCATTTTTCAAAGTAGGATCAGGAGATACAAACAATTTTCCGTATTTGGAAAAGACTGCAAAGAAAGGTAAGCATTTTCTTTTGAGCAGTCTTTGGCAGAATCACAGGAGTTGTAGGGACTGGGGGGGACCTCTGAAAGTCATTGAGTCCAACCCCTTGCTAAATCAGGTTTCCTACGGTAGATTGCACAGGAAAGTGTCCAGGTGGGTTTTGAATATCTCCAGAGAAGAAGACTGCACAGCCTCTCTGGGCAGCCTGTTCCAGTGCTCTCACACTTGCAATAAAGAAGTTTTTCTTCATGCTCAGATGGAATTTCTTGTGTTCTGGTCTGTGCCCACTGCCCCTTGTTCTGTCACTGGGCACCACTGAAGTGAGCTTGTCCCCATCCACTTGACTTCTGCCCATTTTCTGTTGATCCCCTCTTAGCCTTCTCCAAGCTGAACAGCCCCAGATCTCTCAGCTCTTCCTCATAGAGGAGATGCTCCAGACTGTTCATCATCTTCGTGGGCCTTGGCTGGACTCTCTAGGATTTCTCTGTCTTCCTTGAACTGGGGAACCCAGTCTCGGCATACTTCACTGACTTCAGAGTATCTCAGTAGCTCAGTTATTACATATTTTCTCCACTTAATTTCAGGAAAAAAAGAATACTAAAAAAATCAGCTTCCTTCTCTAGTTCAAATTCATTTACTACAAGAATTTCAATTGAGCTTGTGCAGATTTATAAGGGATCTAAATTTGAAATCTGGGCAAAACATTTTTTTTAATTATTAGGACGCCCAATGGTGATTTCCAGCGGGATGCAGTCGATGAACACAATGCATCAGGTTTATCAGATTGTGAAGCCCATCAATCCAAACTTCTGCTTTCTGCAGTGCACCAGTGCCTACCCACTTCAGCCTGAGGATGTCAATCTCCGTGTTATATCGGTCAGTGAATAAGTAAGAGTGCCATAGGTACGGTACCACAGAAGGGCTATACGCTTATGTTGCATTCTATTTCCAGGTCTTATGCATGCTCGAGTTTGGTTCTGAGAAGTGAGAAAATGTATCACGGTCCACTAATTCATCCTGGCCTTGAAGTAAAATCATTAACTGGATCTTCTTCTGGCAGAACTCAGCTTTATAGAATATGATAAGAGATGTTGCTGTTGGGGCTTTGAATTTAAATAGACGGAAATGGGAGATTGAAGTGTGAGCCTGTGCTTCGAAAAGGGAAGAAAAGGGTGTGGGCAGTTACCTCACCTCTAGGAAGGTGTGTAGAACTGAGGACATTATTCTAAGTAGGGAGCTCAACCAGGTAATTTAATTAGAAAGGCTTCATGTGAATATCAGAGCTGTGAGAGAAAATGGATTATGGTTTCCTCTGAAATATTGCTTGGACGTGCTTGATGCTGCTGTAGTAAAATGTTCCCAGATTAGCCAACGTTCAAACATTTGCCTAGCTTTATGCACACAGTATTTGTTAGCTTGAGCAGAACTGGACAGGACCATATTTAATTGCCTGTCAGACTGAATAACTCCTCTGTGTGCTGCTGAAAGTATGGCTTCAGATCTGAAACATGGGAAGGTGCACCACCTGCTTTGAATACAGGCTAAGCTTAACTAGGTATTGGGTTCTTCAATGAAAATAGTCTCTATTAGTGTGACTTACAGTGGAGTGGGCTTTTAAGACCTTGAAGAGTACAAATAAATTAAAAAGAGAAGCGTGAGAGAAGTTGTAGAATAGAATGTGTCTTTCTCATTGTCAGTTTTGATAACCATGATGAACTTCTCAGAACACAATGGAGTGAACTTCTTAAAATACAGTGTTTGGTAATGCAGTGTGACCTGTTCAATTAAAAATTCTTCCTGGGCATAACCAACTGCTTGTTTTGTGGCACGATAAGTGCTCATGTTTTCACTGCAGTTATTATTGTTAAATTTGCTCTGTCTTTGAAATTGCTACCTTGGTAATTGAGACCAACTTTGTCATGATTCCAGGCATATCAGTCAGCTTTTCCCGACATCCCCATTGGCTATTCGGGGCATGAAACTGGCATTGCCATTTCGGTGGCAGCTGTTGCTCTGGGTGCTAAAGTAGTGGAACGTCACGTGACTCTTGACAAAACATGGAAAGGAAGTGACCACCAAGCATCCCTGGAGCCAAAGGAGCTGGCAGAGTTAGTGAAAGCGATCCGTACTGTGGAAAAAGCAATGGGTTCTCCAATCAAACAGCTCTTGCCTTGTGAAATGGCTTGCAATGAAAAGGTAACTCTTGCTTTTGATTTACAGTTTGTAACTCATGCAGAAAAACAACAGCGAGTACTTAGGTTTGTAGCCTCAAGATCTCAGTTTTTGCAGTAGTGTTTACCCTCCGCACTCTAACAAATTCTCTACTGCTACGGAGCAGCACGCACACCACGCTTATTGCACTGTAACTTTAATGCAGACCTGCCATTTCTTATCACATGCTATTTCTGACAGCCAGTAACTATTTTTACCAAAGCGTAACACTGTCGGTTTTGAGTTCAGTGGAGTTTTATGTATGTCCCTCAGTGATTAACCCTGTTGAGTGGTAAATTTGTATGAATGCGTGAGCTGTGTTTACAGGAGGCTGGAATGCTAGTCAGTCTACTCAGATTCCCTCCATTCTGAAACTAGGAGATGCCAGTGAGACGCTGTCTGATTTCAGAAAGGATTTAGATTTTCCCATCAGCCTTGTTACGGTGAACATTTCCATGCTAACTTGAACTTCTTATGGAGAAGAAGTTAAGCAACAGGGTGGGCAACCCCTTCCCAAGTAGCTGTATAATTTTTTTTATCCTCTCCTGGTATTCTGTGCCGAGGATTGTGTTTGCCTGAAACATTCTTTTTATTTTCTCCTTTGTAGCTGGGGAAGTCTGTTGTGGCAAAAGTGACAATTCCTGAAGGTGCCGTACTGACACTTGACATGCTGACAGTGAAAGTGGGAGAGCCTAAGGGATATGCTCCAGAAGCCATCTTTGATCTGGTGGGCCAGGAGGTTAAAAAAACGATTGAAGAAGATGAAACCATCACTGAGCAGGCAGTGGAAAATCATGTCAAGAAAGTGAAGTGCTAAACCGAAACCCTCCATTTGATATTTTATGATGTAGGCCTGTCCTACTGCACAACATGTTTAAGTATCGCTGCATGGTAGGTTAGAAACAATCCAAGTAGACGAACATTTTAGCAGGTCTATTTAGCAGGAAGTTTTTGCAGCTAGGGGATATAAATTATGAAGAGCAATGTTACTGGAAACTGCATAGCACTGTGTCTAGAAGATACCATGTTCCTCCTCTTTCATTCCACTCTAGATTAATTCAGAATTTTTGCCAAATCTGAGACCAAGGTCTACTGTTTTCTAGCTTTCCTCTTCTGGTCAGAATACACTAATCCTAATAATTTGTCTATACTTGAATTGTTCTATTGCTGTACCTTTTTATGTCTCTCTCTTCTGCTATTTCCCTCAATCCTGTGAAAATAGGATGCTACTTCAAGTTGAATGCAGAGAAGAGAAAGATTACATAAACTAAGCCGAAAACTTTATACATGCAGTGTGATAGATTCTTCTTAAGATAAATCTTAAGATTTAAAAAGAAGTCTCGAGGTAAAGAAGTGGGTTGCAGGAACCTGCCTGAGAAATGGAAGTGGACAAACTCACAGAAGTGTGGCAGCGTAAGGAAGGGAGATAACTGTCTATTCCTGTAATGCCACTCTTTCAAAAACTAGCTCCTTGGGAACTAGATTCCAATATGCACATACTTTCTCAAAGGCGGCAGTACCAGTAAAGCCAGTGAACTGGATATGTAGACAACTCCCATATAAGGAGCAAGAAAAGGAGCCTTTTTGTACTTCTAAGCTGAAAGGCAAGACAGCAAGCTAGACGGGGCAAAATTCGCTCAAGATGGATCAGTGGAAGTAAAATCAATCTATGCTTCCAGAAATTGGCAAAAGTATCTGTCAGCTTACTGAATCCTGGCATCCTAATAAATTCTGCAGTGCAGTTGTTTTTCTCTGTTTGTATGTGGGGACGGATTCTCAGGTAAGTCAAATGCTAGTAAAGATTTTACAGCCTCCTTTCTGGACAAAGACACTGTGTTGGGATTCTTTTTTTGTTTGTTTTTCCCACACACTGCTCTTTGAAACAGCTGAAGCTAGATGCTTGACTAGATCACCTCATTGACTGGATCACAGCATGGTTGCCAGCAGTCCTCTGTGCACTCCATTCTTGCAGTACAGGTTCTTTTCAAGTAAGAAGTGCAGTCCCACTGCCCACTGTCATGCTGCTCTTAGCTTTGTTTAGGCAGGACCAGATGGCAGCAGGTATAACACATCTCTCAACTAGCTTGATTAGCAGAGAATCACATTGGTGTAATCAGTCTGCATTTGTGAAAGAATCATTTACTAGTTATGGTTATTATGGTTATTGCTACCTCTTGGTCATGACTTGGTAGAATATCTTGAATTTGATGGTGATGTTTCTGTGCCTGTGAGTGGTTTACTTTCAAAATGTGTAATCTTCTGCAATTCTGAAGAGTCTGTAGTTCTATCTTTAAACTGGGAAGAAACTCTCTGAATCATGTGCTTCTGACAGTCTGTGAGCTCTGTTGCAGTTTGCTTGCCTTACATTAAGAAACAACTCAATTGTTGAATTTTTTTTAATGGCAAATTTTAAAAATAAATCCAGCTTTCAAAACAAGCTACTGTTCTTGCATTTCAATCTGTAGTAAGATCTTGCCTTTGCCAGCAGTAGAGAGGGTCCACGGCCTTGAGTATTTGAATCACCAAAGGCTACCTGGCTTGCTTCAAGTGGCAGTGCTTGTTTGGGTGAACAGTACAGCTGGTCCAATAAACTGATTAAAACGTAGGCTCCAAAGATTTCCAGGACTTCAATCATAGAATCACCTTGGTTGGAAAAGACCTTCAAGTCTTTTCCAAAGTCCAAAATATCAAATTTTGGAAATCAGACTTTATGTTTGGACTTCGTTTAGTCCAAACATCAAACTGGCATACCAAATCTTAGCACTAAACCATCTCTCCTGTTGCCACATCCCCACCTCTCTTAAGTATCTGAAGGGACAACCTGTTCCAGTGCTTAACCACTCTCTGCATGAAAAATATGTAATATAAAATTTCAGCCTTCTCTGGCACAACTTGAGGCCATTTCTTCACATTCTGTTTCTTGTTACCTGAGAAAAGAGACGAACAACATCTTCTTTGCAGCCTCCTTTCAGGTCGTTGCAAAGAATGATGAGGTCTCCCCTCAGCCTCTTACTAAACAACCTCAGTTCCCACTGTTGTTTCTTGCATATCTTGTTTTCTAGTCCTTTCACCAGCTTTATTTTGTTGCTCTTCTCTGCACGCGCTTGAACAACTCAATATCCTTCTAGTGAGAGGACTAAAGCTGAATGCAGCATTGGAGGTGTGGTCTCACCAGTGCCCCCTATACAAGGGGACAGTCACTTCCTTAGCCCTGCTAGCCATACTATTTCTGATATAGGCCAGGATGCCATTGGCCTTCCTGAACACCTGGTTCTGGTTCATATTCAGCCACCTGTTGACCAAAGCTCCAGGTCCTTTTCCTTCCCAAGCCCGTGCTGCTACAAAGGTTCGTGACCAAAGTGCAACACCTGGCACTTGGCCTCACTGAGTGTCATGAAGTTGGACTTCTGTTGATCACGTCTATCCTGGTATTGTCTGCAAACTTACTGAGCAAGTGCTTGATCCCTTCATCCAAGGCACTGACAAAAATATTTAAAACTAGCCCTAGTACTGAGCACTGGGAACATACCACTGGTGACTGGCCACTAACCAGATTGAACTCTGTTTACTAGACTAGGAGTAAGGATAAATCATTACCCCTGCAGAGAAACAGCAGATGAAAAGTAATCCTTGTGAACTGTCTCTGCTAGTTCAATGTGCGTTTATCTCCATCCAGCAACACTTAAAGAGACTTTTGAAATATGAAACAGTAATTTAAGCACAAGTGCCTCACTGGCCTAGTATTTTCAGTGCATCTGTGGGTTCTCCAGTTGTTTCATTTTCTACTGGAGATGTACAAAACTGTTTCTCTTGCTTCCACTCTTGGTGTGGGAAGAACAGGGCTACCCAGAACCTCACTTCAGAGAGACTGTCAAAATAGGATGAGCTTGTGGCTATTAAGTGTGGCTACAGAAGTGCTCACTCTACTTAAGGTACTTCTCCAACAATCAGTGGCACAATTTGACATTTACATTCGAAGATATTTCAGAATGAACCACTTAATTTAGTGTATTAATTATCCAAATCTGATATCAACTATAAAATTATGCAATATGTGAACTCAAAGCTTAAGCTAAATTAATCTAATACCGTGCACAATTGCAATACCTCCAATAGGATGGAGATGAAAAAAAAAAAAGACCTGACAGTGGTTTTTAAGTTCAAATCTGAGTTTTAATAAGCATTTTTTCAAGCACTACCCAGACTTTCTCCATTTTGCAAGTTTGAATCAAGTACAAAAATACAGTGCATGGCACTTTAGGTGATACACTGACATCATTTATAAATGGCAGATCAAAACTCCTCCACTGAAAATATAGATGATAGATACTACTTAAAAACAGCTGGTTTTCTTGAACTTCCCTGTTACCTTCCAGAAATGCCACAGCTGAATCTTCACATAACAGAAAGTGATTCATGTAGATTACTACTAAAGCGGCTTTCATACAAAAAAAGTTGAGATAGAAGGCTTTATTTTACTTCATTCCTTATGTTAGTTTCCATATTCCAATAGACCCTTCCCAGAGCCTCAAAGCTGGGTAAACTGGCTCTGTGAACTTGCAGTGGAAAGTGTGCAAATGAGACATGCCATCAGTAACATTATAGAATGAAAGGATTCCGGCTTCATAATCCAGAAAAATGCCAATGCGATCAGGATCATCTTCAATCAGGAGAGGGATCCTCTCCCCCTTGTGAAATGCCCAGTATTCAAGATCAAACTTTTTAATGCACCAAGATGCTCTATTCCAGCCTAGTCGACAGCTTTCTGAATCTCCTTTCCTGCCAATGGAAGGGTAAGCTGCACCAATCCACCACCCAGCTCCAGCATGAAGGAGGTCAACTTCCCAGTAATGGCTCCCAGAGAGGAATGCGTCTCTGCTTAGCACTTGCCATAATTTATCAAATCTCTGGGGACCACAAGGGTAAAATATCCTCCTCCAGTTACAGCTTACTACAAGACGGTCATCAGACAACTTCAGCCTTGGATGAAGGCTATCATATTCCCAGGTTGGTGATCTTCCATCTGCAATCAAAACCATAAATGTACTTGCTATGTTTATCATGCCTTTTGAAAAAGGCCCAAGTTATATACAAAAAGCCTGCAAAGGAGCCCACAGCTGAAAGTGTTCTGGAAACTGCGATTCTGCAAGGAGTAAGAGACATTTTTACTAGGAAGCACTGCACTGTCTATATGCACCAGTGTGTTAAAGTTGTATAGTCTTTAATGTAGGTCAGTAAAAGACATATTTAAGTCAGTATATGTATGTTTCACAAATGAGATGAAGTATACAAATCGGTAGGCTATAAGCACTGAGAGCTTCTGCTTTTAAGCAGAATGTTGGAGACTGCTATCATGATGACAGCCTGGGGGTTTCAGACAGCACTGTAGCAGACCCTTGGGTTGTGAGACGTCCTTTGAAAAACAGGCTAAAAGTCTGTTTCACGCAGAGCCTCCACAGCTCGGAGGAGAAGCATCATGTATGTAGCTAAGAAACAACCTACCACCTCCCACAAGATTTGCAGCAGTTTACCTAACAGGTCATTTACAAAAGAAAAATTTCAGTCTGGAACTGCACTCTAGAAATCACTGAACACAGCAGCAGACTCTTTTTAACATGAAGCAGGACAAAAATCACAAAGCCAGGAAAAAGACTTCAGGAAAGTAAGTACTACAAATGAACAATAACTAAAAAATACAGCTGTGCCCCACATCTCCCTGCCTTACTGTGGCCCCTAACATTGGCTATGTTTAAAATACACAAAGCAGTGGTGCACCAATAGGTGTTGTTTAATACACGGCCTTACTAATAGATTGTCTTGGTCTGGGCAGGATCACAGCACACACCTGCAAAGACATACAGAAAGAGTTGCTGATGTGTATGTTATATGTGTGTGACGATGCCAGAGGGCCCACTGCTGGTAATTCTGTAGCCTTCACACTGTACCTGTATATTGCAAATGAAGGGAGAAGCAAATGGCACTGTATGTGCAGTGTTAACTGAAGAATTTTCTAAACAAAAAGAAAGGCTTCAAAGTTTTAATTCTGGCATTATGACTGTAAATGAACTAAAACTTTCAAAACCACACCACCACAGGGCTCAGTCGCATACATGCAACATCTTGTTGTTGTGATCTCCTCTATACTTCAGTGGTGAAGTGCAAGTCAGAAAAGCTAGTACTGGCTTCCCTATGGTCTGAATAGGTGTTTAGGTGGATGAATACCACAAGTACTAACGCACGCCTGTGTGCACAGTTGGTGACAAAAGACAGGAGATGGGAGTCACGTAGGTAAAAAGAGCATGCTGCAGGATTCCCTCCTGTGAATGACTGACTGTCTTTGTCTCTTGGCTCCAAGTCACCATCAAAGAAGTTAGAACTGGGGATGCCAAGTTCATGCAGAGCACAAGAGACACAGGGACTGAAAGGACTGAGATGTAAGGATGACATAAAAGGCCTGGCTACAGTGGCTGCATCTTTTCTAGAAGCAGAGATGAAAGGGAACTGCTTAAGTGTGTAACCGAAAGAAGATGGCTCTACTCTCAAGGTTTTAAAAATAAAACACCACAAGGGATGCTTTTCAAGAGCATGAATAGTGACAATTTAAACATTTCCATGCTAACTTGAACTTCTTATGGAGTAAGAAGTTAAGCAACAGGGTGGGCAACCCCTTCCCAAGTAGCTCTATAATTTTTTTTATCCTCTCCTGGTATTCTGTGCCGAGGATTGTGTTTGCCAAAAAGGTTCTTTTATTTTCTCCTCTGTAGCTGGAGAAGTCTGTTGAGGCAAAAGTGACAATTCCTGAAGGTGCCGTACTGACACTTGACATGCTGACAGTGAAGGTGGGAGAGCCTAAGGGATATGCTCCAGAAGCCATCTTTGATCTGGTGGGCCAGAAGGTTAAAAAAACAACTGAAGAAGATGAAACCATCACTGAGCAGGCAGTGGAAAATCATGTCAAGAAAGTGATGCGCCAGCAGACACAATGTAGGGAATGGAAAGGGCAGAGGCTCTGCGGAAAACCTGGATGCGATTCCTGGGGTTGGAGCGCTGCAGGTGACAGTGCCCACTGTGACGTCCCTGACAACGATGTCCCCGCATCACAGATAGTGACATACGCAGCAGTGGACTGTGACCTCTTGGCCCTCACTGCTTGTAGCCAGGCCCGGAGTCTCACTCTGGCTTGCGCCTGCACTTCTGCCGAGCGTGTCTGTGAGGTCTGGAGCGAGCAGCAAGGATAGCCTTGGTGCTGGTCTCGTGCTCTGGGAGCTGCTGACAGCCGCTCTCAGTGCTCGTCCCCGGAGCCACTGAAGTTTCTTCCCGGCCCTGCCTGGCTCAGGCAGCCGGGGCATCCAAGGAGGCCGCGGCAGCAAAGGGAACCGGTAAGGGCACACCTCACCCTGGGCAGCTGGGAGGGTCTCCTTCCTGAGGGACCCGGGCACTTGTTCCTTCCCTGCCAGGGTCAGCAAGTGACCGTCGCCTCTCTTCCTTTCCCAGCGTGACCCCTGCTGCTGCAGCAGCGGTGTGAGGAGCAGCCCCTCATCCCCTGCGCTCTCCTGCCCACCACAGCAGCTGGAGAGCATGGCCACCGAGCTGGATCGTCACTGCCCCATTTGCCTGGACACTATGGATGATGTCAGCCACGTCATGCCATGCCTGCACCAGCTTTGCTTTGGCTGCACCCGTCGGTGGGTTGAGACCAGGCCCAAGTGCCCCCTGTGCAAGCGCAGGGTGAGGTCCATCTTGCACTCGGTGCGTGCGGACGACAGCTTTGAAGAGTTTGTCATCGGACGGCGCGCGCGGGCCAGGAGAGCTCCCCAGCACCAAATGCAGGCGGCGCCCATCCAGGTGCCCGTCAGTGCCTGCACCCACCTGTGCTCAGGCCCCTGCTGCCCTGGCTGTGACGGGAGCTGAGGCAGCTCTTTGGGGCTGATGGTAGGGCAGCCTTCCTAACACATCGCCTGGTCATCTCTGGCCTGTGTTTATTTGGCCTGGACGAGGGAGTGCTGACCCTGTGGCTTTCCAGCTCCCTGCAAAGCCAGGCCACCAGCTTTGTGCGGCGGCTCATTGTCCAAGCTGCACGGCTGGGCATTGGGGAGGTGCAACACCCGCTGGGCTTGGGGCCCCGCCATCCTGCCACGGGGCAGGAGGGCAGCCCCGCAGCCGCCCCTGGCACAGCTGCACCCCCAGAACAAACTCCCGACCCTGGCCTACAGCCCTTCAGCAGCACTGGGGAAGCCAGCGTGGAGGAGCTCCCTGTCCCCTCCACCGCTGCCCGTAGGGAGGCTCCCGGACAGCCCCCATCCATCCCGGCTCCAGTGCTGTTGGCCCAAGCAGCAGCCCGGGAGGAGCCGGGGGAGGCCGTGCCAGGTCCCTCAACTGCCAGCACCGTCGGGCAGCACCCACATAGGGCACCTCAGCGAGCCCCGAAGAGAAGGGCCCACACCTCGGAGGCTGCTGCACCGCCTGCCAAGAGGCCACCCCACCAGCAACACTAGGACACCGCCCCAGCAGCTGGTGAGAAGAGGGCCGGGCCTGCAGCTGGGGCACAGCCAGCCCCCCGGGGCTCTAACTCTGTCAGACGGAGGAAAGCAATACAATTACAGAAGTGTATAACTGAAAGAAGATGGCTCTACTGCCAAGTTTTTAAAAATAAAACTCCACGAGGAATGCTTTTCAAGAGCATGAAATACTGCAAATTAGTGATCTCTGCTAGTCAAACTTGCCTGAAAACTTAGATTTTCATCAAGTGCATTGCTACTAAATCTCAAGCAAATGTAAATAAATTCATTGCTTAAAAAAAGGAAAACAAAACTCAAACAAAGGACCAAGCTGCATCAAGATGCTAGTTCTGAATAAAAACACAGGACCAAGATTCCAGGGACAGAAACTAAAATTTCTTTCCTAACATGAGGTATAGAAAATTGTACTGACTTTCAGGCAAAAGCTGAGCACTTGATCCTGCTGAACAGTGTAAACATCAGAACCCTTTTAAAAGATCCATCTAAGATAATGGCAGCATACATTCATTGTCTGTTTCAGTGGATGGGCCAAGAGAGTTTGGAGCCTCCTAGCTTTTGTTTAACCACACTTACGTTTTAAGAAAAGCATCCGATCAACAGGAGACACGGTTTTCAGTGTTGTTCCAGGCTCCCTCTTTGAGGTGGCATTAAGGCTACTGAATACATCTGGGCAGAGATGAAAGGGGATAGCATAGGTAAGTGTGTAAGCGGAAGAAGATGGCTCTGCTCTCAAAGTTTTAAAAATAAAACACCACGGGGGATTTTATAAGGTGGGTTATTTGCTTCTCTCCTCTGTGTTGTGAATTCCACCCACATCCCGAGAAAGGTTGTAGAGTCACATCTCATCTTCCATGGGACAATTTGTGATACTTTTCCTGGAGAATGGCCATTTGCTCTGCAGGCTTTCCTCCTTATGCTCCTTGGATAGTATGGACCCCAGTGATGCGAAGGAAACTACACAACCCAGCACAACCCCAATTAAGCACTTCCCATCCCTTCAAAAGCACACCACTATCAACTGATAACACAAGACAATTACAAACAGTAGCCACAGAGCACCTCCATGGCACTATCTAGTAACTTCCCATTCATCCTGCAGTGACCTTTCAGGTTTGGTCAGATGTTTTCAGCTAACACCCTGCTCTACTGTTTTTGGCTGCGGCTCTCAGAAAAAGTACCATTAAAAGGTAGATGGGTATAATCTGATGGTCACTGTGACCCTGCTGGCCCATAACTCAGGTACTGTTGGGATTTCCCCATGCTTATGCGGCTTTGTGGCTCTATGTTAGGGAACTCCTTGCCTTAGTCATGCCAAAGGTCACTTAAGGATGAAATACCAGCTCAAAGAAGCTCCAAGCAGAAGCTGTTGGCTCCCTTTAAAGTACCAAAAAACATATTTTTTTTCAGACTGACTGAGACAGAAATATCACTAGGTACATCAGCTTCAAAAAGTGTTCAATTTCTACAGGTTCCCAAAGTCTCAGGTCTGCCATGTGTCCCACCAGAGCATTTACACCCTTTAGTAACTGTGAAAGGACGGATCAGCTGTGTTGTGCAGGTGTGATGGTCTACAGATAAAAATAACATCAGTTCAATGGGAAGAAAATATCTACACTGAAATAACTGACAGAGCTGGGAAAAACATCAGAAAAACTTGAAGGCATGAAAAAGACCTTTTCCAGAGTTAAAAGAGAAACTGCATATGTTTCTTCATCACCACAGCTACAGCAACATTATACCAATGCCATCAAAGAACAGCACCCATGCCTAAAAGCTGCCTTTTTTTTCCAGCTCTGTTTATCTAGTAGAAGATCCTGCTCCTACTTAGAGACCACTCTTTATTTAGGAGAGCAGGAGACTGCAAAA
Source organism: Numida meleagris (assembly GCF_002078875.1). Taxonomy (NCBI): domain Eukaryota; kingdom Metazoa; phylum Chordata; class Aves; order Galliformes; family Numididae; genus Numida; species Numida meleagris. The sequence goes on along the minus strand of NC_034438.1, from coordinate 51,539,193 downwards.
TTCATTGCACTCTCCCAGATATACCTTCTTTAAGCCGAACTTCTAGTGGTTTCTGTAGAATGGACTGAAGAAATTTCATGAGACACGAATAGTGGTTGAGTATGTGCTCAAATGAGAGAGGTATTGGATGCCACTGTTCTGGCTGTCTCCTTGAATCCTGCAATTCCTTCTCAATTTCCGTGCATTTCTGAGGGCAGAAAAACAGATGAGTATAGTCAGCAGCACAAATGGATTCTTCCCTCCCAGCTCCCACACAAAAGGGCAAGGACAGCTCCGTTACAAGGTGAACTAGGCCATAACAAGTAGACCTGGCTGTGCCTGCTTAACAGCTCACTAGGAAAGAGGGGGATATTCGTCTGTAAGCAAAAAGAAAAGCACCACCACCTCCAGTAAAGTAATGGCTACTGCTCAGGGAGATTGGGATCGCTTGCAATTAAAGGAATGAGACAACTTAGCCTCAGGTTGCCAGGTAGGGTTGTCTGTCCTCACTCTTATCATACTGCCCAAGGAAAGGCTTGATACAGTGTTAATGTTCAAGATGATCAAGCATGCCTAATTATTGTTTCATATATGCTTAAAAGTATAATGAATCTTTTATAGACCTGACAGCAATGCATGAACCTAATAGCTCAAACATTAGGAACCAAACCAAACTGGTCCACCAAAACAGCAACAAAACAAAGAAAAATAGCAGTGAGAAAGCTTATCCTTGCAGAAGGATCTACAGAAGCTAACCACTAGAGCGCTTTACCAGGGACTAAGAGGGTAAGAGGCAGGGAGAGGCCACACAGTACCACCTCCAGGAACTGAACAGGATCACTGCACTGCTGTATCTCTCTGATTCGACGTGAGAATGCCTCCAGGGCTGCAAGTTCTTCTTGGCAGGACTGCACCTGATGACCATGTGCTTCAAGGGCCTGCTGAGTCTTTTCATCAATGACATTTCTTGCCAGTTTCTCCTCTTCCTGAAGCAGTAACTGGAGCTGCATAACTCTGTCCAACAGCTGCTGTTTGCTTGCAGCGGCGTGTGCCTATAGATGAAGCAGAAGAGTGCCTCCATATTCAACACTCCTTTCCTAGAGAAGCAGCACTTGTCTGGGTCTTTGAAGAGCCGCAGAGAGAGAAAAATGTCTCTCCTTGGAAAATAATCACCCAGTGGAGAAGCAAGTCACACTTTACCTTTAGATCATTAGCAGCTTGCTCTACACGCTTTCTGTTACCAGCCTCTTGCTCTTTTTTCACTTCTAGATTCCTCAAATACACTGTGAGGAGTTCCTAAGCAGTATAAATAAAATAAATTACAAAAATTACAAAATATAAAATAAAATCTGTTTCATAACATTTATAAAAAAAAAAATAGCTTTCTTTCCTAACAAGGAAGTATGTTACTGAAAAAGTTTATAAGGCTATCCAGCAAGGCCAGGGACAACACAACATAAATGTTTTATCAGTTCACCTGCTGCCCTGTGGTTATAAGGGTAAGATACACAGAGCTATACAAACTATGCCACTTTCATAAACAGCAGGAAAACCTATGGTGACAAAAGCATTTTCATCTTGAAATCTATGGCATTGTACATCTGTTCCTATGCCGCCAGGTTTTGGCAGCAGGGTCTGCAGGAGGGCCGTGCTCACAGCACCCAGCAGCACCCCATGTCAGAGCAGTGCCCTCCAGCTGGGCCCCGCCGCTGCCCCAAGGGTGGGCCCTGCACTACAGAGCCATGTCGGAACAAAGGGGCTGGGGATGGGCGGCAGAGACAGAGCACTACGGACTGAGCGCAGCGCCCATCGCATATTCCCATGCACTGCCTGGGGGGGAGGCAGAGGGGTCAAGAGAAGGTGGGGGAACAGAAGGTGTTTTTACTTTTATTCTGCTTTTCGCTATCCTACTTATTTTTAATCAGCAATAAATCAAGTTAATCTATCCCCAAATCAACAGTAACTGGTGAGGAATCTCCCGTCCCTGTCATTACCTCCACCCACAAGCTCTTCCATCGCATTTCCTCCCCCAGTCCTGTGGAAGAGGGACATCAATATGAAGCCAGATGGGCACCTGGCAATCAGACAAGGCTAACCACTGCATTTCAGACCCATAACACGTGCTTGTGCACACAGCGGCAGGTGGGCAGCTAAGCAAGTACTTTCATTCAGATCATCAGTGGAAAGCTCTCTCTGTAGTCAAAAATACAGTGAATGTTCAGGATATTTGTGCAAAAGAGCAGTCAGAAACAGTCACCACAGTGATGCTGTGGACAATGACTGTAACAACTAACACTTAAAGCTCAGCATCTCCAATATCTGTGCTGTGCCGTGTGGTGTACTAAGCAACACAGCTCTGCTCAGCTGCACCTGCCCCACAGTTCCTCAACCACAGCCCTCTGTGGGCTGAACAGGTGCACTCAGTGATGCCTTTTTGTTATTAGCACCCCAACCCTCAGCAGTGCACAAGTGCAGTACACAGAGCCTCCCAGCAGCATAGGTAAGGCAGCTTCACAGCTATAGCTGTGTCAGCACACTCACTCTGCAGCCGGCACCCATCAGGAACATGCACACAAATCAGCTCACTACAACATTCCCATCTCAGCACTGCATTTAAGTTCTGCAGGGACAATAAACTGGGCAAATGTGGTTCTAAATGGGCAACAGTTTGCATTACTGACATAGCCTCCTTTGGAGACACATGCATTTTTTCATTTGGTTATGAAAAGAGTCAGATGAAATAGGCTGCAGGCAAAACCAGAGAGCTCACAGCTGGCAGTCCCCTGCACACACACATGCAAGCAGACAACTTGTGTGGAACTGGAAACTCAGGCCATGCCATCCCTTCCAACCACAGCTTTCCCATCTCAAGTCCCTGACAAGTCGAAGGGCTGTGCTCCACCTGTTGATGCAGAAGCTTTGCTGCGCCCAGTGATCAGAGGGCAGGGTGTGTCCTGAACAGACACTGCACATGCTTGGATTCAGGGAAGAACCAGATGATGGACTCTGCACAGCTGTTGTCATCTCTTCCAGGCACCCCCAGTTCACACTTCCTAACAGCACTGAGGAAGACTGTCAGCCTCATAGCTGTCTCAATGGAACAAAACAAAACTGCTAATCCAAATATGATCCCTGAGGCTACGATGACTGTGGAGACACATTTTTGCCTGAAATCTCTGCAACTACCGGTCAGCAGATGTCAGCAGAGACTTCCTATGGACATCCTCTTCTACCTGGACTCATGTTTCTATCCTGCTCACTTCTTCTGGTCCAGAGACCAGCAGCAGTTATCTGCCAGCAGCGTCCATGCCCACAGGTTGCAGCATGTCCCATCTCTGTGGTTGGTCTGGTGGGACAGAGCGAGTGCTCCTTGCTGCGACCAAAGCAATGCCTGATAGCGCAGTGATGTCCGAGCAGCTGCTGAGCAGGGCTGGCACAGCATCAGGGCCTTCTGTGTTCCTCCCTCTCTCTCCACAGTGAAAAGCTTGGGCGCCGGGAGCAACACAAGCAGGCTGATGGTGCAAACTAACCATGCCCCATAGCGCCATGCCCAGCAGTACAATGCAGAGCTGGCGTTTGGGCGGATGACCCAGCTTATGCTCAGGAGCTCGCCAGGCATCGATCTGACCGCGGGAGGCAGCGAGCTTCTGCCCTGCTTCTTGTGCTTCTTCTTCCTCTCGTCTTCCCCTTCTCCTTTGCTCGCTGAACTATTTTTACTGTGACCCACGAGTTCCCTCGCTCTCGCCCTTCTCCTCCTCTCCCCATGCCGTGCGGGAGCTGCCGGCCTTCCGTGCAAGGAAGCGCGGCCGAGCCGCTCAGCAGCCAGACCCCACGCCTCTGCCCCGTCCCCGCCGTGCGCTCTCTCCATCCGCCGTACTCCAGCGCAGCGGCAGCGCAGCGGCAGCACACCGTCCGCACCCCTGCGGCCCTCGGAGCCGCCCCCGCCGCCGCCACTTGCCGACACCGGAAAAGCCAGGTGCGCCGGCCCCGGGCAAGAAAGGCGCAAAAGAAAGGGCTCCGATCGCGAGCGGGAAGCCCGCGGCACGGAGCCCGCCCGCGGCACGGCACGGCACGGCACACGGCCCACCTGCTTGTCGCGGGCCGCCTGGGGCAGCAAGCGGGCGTCGTGGCCGCGGTGCGGGCCCAGCGCCGGGCAGAGGGCACAGACACAGCGGCCGCAGTCCCCGCAGAAGAGCTCCAGCGGCCGCCCCGAGTGCACGGCGCAGCCCCGCGGCCCCGTCGGTGCCCACGGCTGTCCTTGCGCCATGGCGGCCCGGGCGGACGCGGAGACGCCCGTGTACAGCTGCCAGGGGCGGGCCCGGGACTCCGGCGGGGGCGGCCTCACAGTGTGCCGCCGGGCGGCTACAGGTGTGGCCCTGAAGAGGAAGCCGAGAGGAAGGAAGTGCGGAAAATGAGGTGATAGACGTGGATGTTTCAGCGGGAGGTTTAGGAGGCACTGTACGTGTGAACGTGAGGGGGACCTCTGAGGGCTGAAAGCAGGAGGAATCTGGTGCGTGCGAAGAGCTGCCAGATAGCCGGGATTTGGGAGCTGTCCTGGAGGTGCCTTGTGGAGGCCTCACGCGAGAGCCGCAGCGTGGTGAGGTCCTTGGTGATACCGGCATCATCTGGTCTTGCCCTCCTTCAAAGGAAAGCGCCCGTGCCTGCTGCTTCAGAACCAGCACTGCTGAGGATCACTCAGCCTCTCTGGGACCCTACTGCGGTGCTTGGCCATCTGCATCGTAAGCACTTCCTAGCATTCGAGCAGAACTTCCCTCATTGCGCCTTGTGATGTGTCATTTCACCATGTGCTTTCAAGAACAGCCATGGCCTCCTCTGCTCTGTTTCCCCTGTGAGGGGGCTGCAGACAGTCCTGAGATGTCTTACAGAAGCCAAACAAGCCCAGTTCCTCCCAGGCCTCCTTGGACACGCTGTACTGCAGCCCTGTTTCCTCTGGTCTTTACAGGAGGGTTTGCTCAGTAGGGTCAGTGCATGGTGTGTCCACGCAGTTTGTGGCCGATCTCTACCACCGCAAGGCTGCAGTTCAGCCCAGCACCTTGCTCCTTCCCTGCAGAGCTGCTCCCCAGCTGCTGGCGCTCAGCCTGAATGGCTGCGGGGGGCTGAGCCCGGCCCTAGGCATGCACCCATCACTCAAAACAGCTGAACATCAGTGCGTGATTGGCACTGTCTGGGCCAAAACCATGACTTGGAGAGGGCATAATGCTGAGCCGACTCAAGCGATGGCAAGTTACTGTGAGCATTTTGATACAGTGTCTAAACACAGTCCTGTGAACAGCAAAAAATACGCAGCTGTGCTTTCTGTTTTGATCAAGGGATTTGAGAACATGTTTCAAGAGTGCTGAAAAAGTAATCAATTTTTTTTGTATATTTGCAACTCCGTATTTAGTGGGCAAAAATACATCTTTTCAAATGGAATGTACAGAGTTGCAACCAGACATTGAACTCGAAGAAAAATCATGTGTCTCCACCAGACCTTTGTAAGCCCTATCTGACCAGAGAAATGTATCTGTTGCTTCACAACCACACCTTACTCATGCCATTGCTTTTTGGCAATATGTACGTTTGTGAACAACTGTTTTCAAGGATGAAGTACAGGAAGAGTAAGATTTCACCAGAAATCTCTGATGAATGCCTTGAGAGCTCACTAACAGTGGCAGCCACTGCCATCGAACCAGCCTGATGCATTAGTTTCACAAAAACACAGTCAAATATCCTTCTAGTTTTATGTTTTTGTTGTTCTCTTTTTTATGTTTTAATAAAAAATATTTTAAATAAGTTTTATTACTTACATACACTCACTGTAGTATATATTTTACAAAGGCTGCTCTGAATGTAATGCCTCCTATTTTATTGACACCTCTTCTTTACACCATCAGAGGCGGATGTTGGTAGTATGGCAGTAGAGGCTGAACCTTCCCACCGATATTCCATTACATGTTGTTGCCGTGTGACAGATGGCAGCAGAGGGGCAGTGTGACATGGAAGTGTGTATGAAACGGAGGGGTGGAATTGAATTTCTTCATGTGGAAAAAATGGCACCCACTGACATTCATCAGTACTTACTGAACACTTGTGTAGGCCAAACAGTGAATGTGAGGCTGTGGGTGGTTTGTCTCAGAACAACGCTGTCATAACAGCTGTGGAACAATGGGTCACCTCCGCTGCTGCAAATTTTTACAAGTGCAGCATGTACGTCTGTGCTCATCACTGGCAAAAAAAATGCATAGCTAATGGTAAGGATTATGCTGAAAAATTGTGTTTTGTAGCTGAGAACTTGCTCTATCAAATAGTGTCATTGTGTTGTTTGTATGGATTGTAGATGCCATGGAAATAAATAGGAAGCATTACTTTCAGAGCGACCTGCATATATGCAGCCCAAGACAATTCCTCTTTACTCGGTGTGGTCCAGGCAAGCCAAAAGGTTGGACATGCATGAGGTAGTCCAGCCGTCAACCCATCACCACCATGCCCGCTAGCCATGTCAGAGAACTCCATGGAACTCCAGACATGGTGTTTTCCTGAATTATCTCCTTGAGGTCCATGTTGTGCATTTCTCCAGTCCACCACGGGCCCTCTGCAGAGCCAGCCCCACCTCTCTGCCTCCTGGCTGAAATTACAGCAGGCTTGCGGAGGACATATTCTGTTCTATTGCCCTTGCTGTTGATAAGGATGTCAAACAGTGTTGGTACATCACTGACCTCTGAGGAAGGGTGCTGGCACCCAGCTGCTGCCTGGACTTTGCACACCTGATTGCAGTGCTTAGTGCCCAGCAGTCCACCCGCTGCTCTACCTGCCCTCACTTTGGCTGAGGATGTGACTGAAGTGCATGCCTGCCAGCATTACAACTTGCAGGTTAAGATTATCTGGGGCACTGTTTCCATTTCACATATAACTTCACAGAAGAACCTTTTGAGCAGGCTCTCTCAGCTTTTTGATGGTTTTCATTGATTATTTTTGAGGAGAAAGCTACAATAAAACTGAAATATTTGCAGCAGAGGATGGCCAGATGCTGACACCACATGCTCAGATCAGCTGTACTTTCACCCAGTGCTTTGCTGCTGAACACCATGGGCAGAGGCTGCTGCACTATGGCTGTGAGGGGCTGCAGGAGGAGGAGGAGCCTGCACCTTGTATGCAGCTCTGGATTCGTTCCTCTATATGGAGGGGTCCTGTTAAGTGCTTGAAACAGGGCTCATGTGCTTCACACAAGGCCTCGGGCTGCTCTTGGCCAGGAGGATTTCTTCTCCACAGTGGCAATAAGAGAGTTAGTTAAACCAAGGAGACAAAGGGCAGGAAGCCATGCTCCAAAGCCACCTCATGCTAACAGCTGGCTGGGGGACAAGGGTGGTGGGCAGAGCAGGGGCCACCTGAGTTTTCCCCCTCTTCATTCTGACTTTGGAGTGAGCTTGGAGCGAGCATAACCCATGGTGCCTGATGAGGAGGAAGCTGAACCTGGATGCTACCTTACATTTCCACTGTCAGGCAACCATACTGCTGGATGCATATCTGCAAAGCTTGTGTGTGGAGCTGACAACTGCAACACACAGATGCCTGGCTTTGGTGTAACCACTGTGTTCCCCATGTCTTTTTGCAGAAAATTCCTCATGCACCTCCATGTTTTAATTCTTGGGTGTATGGTTTCAGGGGTGCAGTGAAGCCTGTTGTTGTGCACCATTCACAGGTTCTGGTGAAGATCCCTGCTAGATGATGTCCATAGACATCAAGCAATGGTGAGTCCCTGCCACACAGAGTGGGTGTTCAGCAAGGTGAAAAAAAAGATCCTGTATCAAACCAGGGTGCTTTCAGTTAAAGTTGCCCTTCCCTTGGTCTGAGAAGAGAAATTATTCTTCCTGCAGAATCAGAATTTCTTTTGTTTTCTTTTTCCTCAGGGTTCACCATCTGGGAGATGGGGGAAGCACAAAGTCTTAATCTTGTTTCATTCCAGGCCAAGTGAGCTGTCTGGCATCTTTTTAACATGTCTGTATATTTTAAATAACCTAATTTTACAACAGATTTGGAAGTGTCTTAAAAGTGCTGCAGCAGTTACATTTTCGAGTTCAAGTTTCATTTTCCTGCAACGGAAATCAAACTTGGAAGTTCTTGTTTTTACTGGTGCTAAATGCTCTTTATGTTTTAACATGTTCGCTAAAAAAACAAGAGAAAGTAAGAGTTATTTTGTAGCTTAAGTAGAATCATAGAATCACCAAAGTTGGAAAAGACCTCTAAGATCATCCAGTCCAAATGTCCACCTATCACCAATATTTCCCACCAAACCATGTCCCTCAGTGCCACATCTAAATGTTTCTTGAACACCTCCAGGGACAGTGACTCCAGCACCTCCCTGGGCAGCCTGTTCCAGCACCTGACCACTCTTTTAGAGAAGAATTGTTTTGAATTGAAACAATTACCTTTTTTTCATTTAAAAATACAGAAAATTATTCTAGGCCATCATAAAAAATACTGATTTATGCATTTATTGCTATTTTTAAGCAAGCTGTACTCTCAGAATAAGACTTACCAAAGTACACTTTCTGCAGCATTGTGGAAGGGCAGCATGCCTGAAAGAAACATTAGAGTTCTTCAGGGCTGACGGTATGAACATTTTGTCTCTCCTTGCAGGGTTACCCAGTTGGCTGTATACTGTCACACTCCTTCAAAACTCCAAAGACAAAAACTTTTGCTTGAGTCATGCATGTCAGAGAGAACTACAGTTCCAGGTAGGTAAATTCTACTCATGCCCACATCAGGTATAAGATGTCATCAGATGCCCTGTAGTAATGGCATCCACAGCTGCTTATACTTAGGTCAACCATATGGAGAAATGGCTCCCCTCTGCTCAAGTCAGGTCTTCATGTAGATTCTCTTGAATTTATTCAAAGACAAACCATTACAGAGACTGTGTTTCTGAAGCTCATGGGCACTGTGATCTAATAAGCCACTAGACACTGAGATTCCAGTTGGCATCAGTTACTGCAAAATCCATCAAATGCAAAGCTATGGCCTCATTTTGGAGAGGTCAGCTGCAGGATCTCACTTCTGGAGCAGTACACAGGAAGGCCTGCAGCCCAGAGGTCTGCATACACATGGATTCTCAAGGAACATATTCCACAATCAGCATGAGCAAATCTCGTCTGTACTTTGAGCTTCAGATACCCTAAGATTTACCAAAGCACATCATCATTTCTTTAAGGATTAAGACAGATTATACTATCCACTTCAGGCATGGAGTCCTTGCAAAAGCGCATTCTGCTTCCTGTGGCTGATGTCAGTAGCTAACATTCTTCACAGTGATCTCTGGTTTGCCTGAAGGCTTGGGCACCTGGCCCTTCACCTGCCCCCATCCCCTGGGCTAGACTTAAGTTATGCAGCAATTTTGCATTTGTTTTCTATTCTTCTATTAAAAATATGAAACTTGACTTACTGAGCAAATAACACACAAAAAAAGAGTGTTTGCAGAATTGCATGACCTACGCATACAGTACTGTAAAAAATGTTTTTTTTTATAGAGTCCTTCATGTATTTCTCAGATATACTATTGGTAGTGCTCAGTACATGTTAAGCCCTACAGAAGTTATATGATTTCCTGTCCTTTTGTGTACAGTTAATGACTTTGTACATTGCAGACATATGTCAAATATCATGCTAACACCACTCATTTGTTGAATCAGACACTCCATCAAGACCTCAGACAAATGGCCCGGTGATAGAATTGTTTAAGTACACAAATTAACAATCACCCATTACCAAAGTTGACATCTTTGTATTTGGATGCTGTTATCTGGTGAAGACCATACTACATCCTCTTGCATTTCTCGACTGCTTTGCTCCTTTTGGTGCAGACTGATGGTCCTCTACCTTGAAGTCTAACAAAATAAAGAGCAAACATTTGTTGTTTTGAGGTTGTGCAACCTCCTGTACCAGTTTATCTCCTTGAATCTGCTGATGCTGTCCTAACAGAGGAAGATGAAATGTTGTTAGCAGGAAACCTATTTTTTGAATTTGGCCTTGGTCTGTGGAAGGAAAATGACATTGCAACATGTCTTACATAAGAACACAGGACCAGGGAAATTCATTCATGTAATGAAATCATACAGCTTTCAAAAGCTTCTGGCTCTTCATGTTGGAATAGACTTAGGTAGAAAGAAAGTGTATGTTGCTGAAGAGTACTGATAACCTTCTGTACATAGAATAGGTGTGGCCTACAGTCAGCAGCAGGTCATAATTGCAGGATGTTGGGAAGATTTTGCTCAAATAGCTTGCTCAGTTATCTTTACCCCAAAAAGAGACAGAGGGGAGTCCAGCCCAAGGAGGAGAAGTTAATTAGCCTACTAAACTTGCTCAGTATGTCCAAAGTTCATAAGTTCAAGTTGTCGATAGAGCTTTATAACCAAAATCTTATTTGGTGAGAGTGTACAGACACCAACTGGAGAGGGATCTGCAAGCTTCTGCACAAGTCTGTGAGCAATGGCATCTTGTTCACCGGCCTCTGCATAAATAATTTTGTTTGCAAGGACATCTTGTCTGTAAGCCTCTTTTGTTTCACATGAAGAGCAAAAGCAAACTGTGAGAGAGCTAATACTTCGGTTATTGTAAAAGCACGTGCTTTGTAAGCACCAGTATGTATAATTACAGCTTTAATTATTACAACTTTATGAATTCTTAAGTAAATACTTTCTAAATCACTATGCAGAACTGTTGCAGCTCTTACTTTTCATTCATTTATTTGTTTGTTTGTTTCTTTGTTTTTAAGACAGTAAACCATAAAAACATTATGCCATGGATATAATATTGTATGTAGTCAGTTGCTTGAAATACACTTTTTGTTTCCTCGTTTTGAGCACAGGTCCTTCTCATTTCACTTGTTTGTCTCAGCTCTTGAATGGAGCACTTACCGTTGGTTATTGAAAGGATTGCGTGATGGCCTGGATTCCTGCTATTCGAATAATCTCTGAATTGCCTAACTTCTCTCCCCACATCCCCCTCTCCAATAAAACAAACATTGTCCAGACCACAGCAAACCTGGTTCAGTGAATATGTTTCTCCGGGCTGTACAGTCTGTCTTTTGGAAAAGGTTTTACCCAGCTCCTGTACCTGAAAAGAGCTTGATTTTATCCCTTAATGCTGTGTAAGAGAACAGCATGTGAGATAGCCCTGACTCAAATCAAGCGGTCTTGGTTTTTACCTCACTTCTCACCAGTAAGTAACATGACCCCAGGTCCACTTGGACTCCCGCTGCTTCCACCTGGGTGCTTTCCAGGCAGTGGTGTTGCTGGCCAGACTACAGCAAGGTACTTTGAGCCAAAGTAACAAAAAGGATACAGTCAAAAACATGCTCCCCTAAAACCCAATGCCTTCTTGCACATCAGAAGAACAGCAGAAAAACCAAAAGTAACACCAACACTGAAAGTTATTGTATTTTCAGTCTAGAGGCATTCCAGCAAAGCTATTCAAACAGCAATGTTACAGGCTGCCCAGGGAATCACTGTTCCTGGAGGTGTTCAAGGACTGTGTGGATGTTTGTGGTACTGAGGGACATGGTTAGTAGGCACAGTGGGGATGGGATGAAGGCTGAATTTGGTGATTCCAGAAGTCGTTTCCAACCTTAATGATTCTATGATTCTACGTTACTAATAACAAAAGACTTTATTAAATCACATGGACAAGCCAGTTTGACATTTCAGGTAATACTGCTGACCCAGTGCTGCTCTCCCAAGACCATGCCAGCAGACATCACCATGACTTCAGGACAGGTTGATGGCCGTGATTGGCACTATACTTGATTTTCATTAGAAGTTTGCTGTATCATCACCACTTAAGAAAGATTGTGTGTAGTATCAAGGCTGCATAACAAAGTAAAACAGGAAATCTGTGGTTTGGGAAATCTAGTTGGTGGATATCCCTGCAGGCTGAAGCACAGTTATTGTTGCCTGTATTATTGCTTTACGAATAAGATGAAAAAGTACAAATGGAACTGAATGGGCCAGAAGGAAAATTTCAAGCATGTATGAATATCAATGCAAATTATGAGCAAAATATCAATGAGTCACATATGAAATCAGTGTATGAGGGAAAAAAAAGGATGCAGTGAGAGAGAAATGTGTGCAAGTATTGGGAAATGTTGGAAACACTGAAAAAAATCTTGTTGTGTGCCTGCTGTCTCTCAGAGCACCCACAGGCAGTCAGACTGGGCTGGTGAATGCAGTGACTGAATAATTTTGATAAACCTTACTGTGGGAAGAATGCTCACTGTGACCATCAGACACGGCACCTTCTTTCACTGCAGTTACTGCAGGAAAATGAGCTGCTGTGAGGCTGTCTGTAGCTGTGGCGCACCTGAAATTATGTGTGTGTTTTGGCAGTGGACAGGGCAATGTGAGATAAACTCATTAATCAAGTGAGTTTACTTATGTTTAGAGCAATAAAATGGTAAGTGAAATAATATAGCAAGAATAAAACAAAGCAAGGTAATGCACGTAATCATTACTGCACAAGAGTAACTATGGTGATTAAACATTACCAGTTGCCCTAATACTTTACCATCATCCAGATCCGCAGTTGCTGGGAGCCCCAGTTGCAGTGAGGATTTGGCGAACCTTCCCCAGCAACTGGGAGGTCCTACACAGTGCGTCCACTCATGGGTGAGGTCTCCAACATTACTGCAAGCAGGTCCAGCTTTTGTACTGCTGAATAAACAAACTTACATAACTTCAAGGGAGGGGAAATCTGGTTTCATTCTCTTTTTGGATTCCACCTCAAGCCCGGTCAGGGCTCAGAGAGGAACCAAGGATGTTTGTGTACTAGTAGGCCTTTGACACCATGCTTCTAAACAAGGAAAGGTTAATGCATTCTCAAAACGTTTTATCCAAGCTACATATCTTGCTGATGATCAGACACTGATGTTATATAAGGCTTGGTTGTGAGGTTCATCTGGAGGCCAGCTTTGGTTCTGGGCAGGTTGTTCAGGCCTTAGTACTTCAGCGTGCTAAGTGGAACTTAGAGGAAAGGTTTAACAGCTAGGAAGTCAACATGACATGCACCCAGCTAACTTGATGCTGCTCATCTGACACTGATTACGTACCACTGGCCTTTGCTGTCCCATATGGGCCTCTGCATAGCTGTTAACACACCTTTAATGGCTGGACTTTCCTTGTGGTGCCATGATGGCACTTTGTCTCTCCAAGCGGTTTATCACCTGTTCATTCCAAAGCAAAAAATCTGCTAAATTTGGACCTGGGTACCAGAAGGCTGATGGTTCACAAGTTCTTTCAGGAAAAAGGGAAACTGCACTGTGAGACATGGTAGAGTGTAAGTGGCACAGTACAATACATACAAACCCTGCACAGGAAGGCTGTTAGGCAGAACACAGTTTTTTTAGAACTGATAACAGAGTCTGTTTTTTGCGTGTCTGATAAAGCACAGTGCTTCGTGGATGCAGCAGCTGACAAGGCAAGTTCCTCATACTCTTAAATAAATCAAAAACTACCAAAGTTAGCAAAGGGAATTGGACAAAATCTACAGCAATGCCTCTGCCCCTGGAAATCCAAGGCCATCTTTAGCGTATATAAGCCTAAATAAGGAATAGGGAACTCCATCTGCTTTCAAGCATACCGTCATTCCTAATTAGCTGACAAGCACTGTTGACAAGGAAAAATGCGAAAGAGAGAGCACAGCTGGAGGTCATGTAGTTGTGTGCACCATGGTGGGAGCTGCTGGGGAAGGAAGGTTGCAGCAGTGGCCAGTAGGTGGAAGTAAGATGGGAGAAAAGGGTCACGAGAATACAGGGATGCAGTCTGAAGACAGGGGTATGATTTACCTAAAATGAATGACAAAAATTGTCAGCTAAATTCTCAGAATGCCAGAAAACTCAGGTGAAGAGGTAAAGCAATGTGAGTTACGACAGCTGCTTTACAGACTGTGGAAGAAAGAGAGGTGCTGTGACACAGGGGATGTGGAAAGGCGAAGAAGGGTTAGAAAAAGAACGGACAGGCAACTCTTCTCCTCACACTAAGACTGTGTCATGGTTTTGTGATTTTCGGTTACTGGTATTCCACATCGTAACATCATGTAGTGGATGTACCTGGTTCTCAGAAGAGAAGGACTACTACAGTCCCCAGGGAACTTTGCTTCTCTGTTACCATTTCTGGACAGAGGGAAAAGATAAAAGATCACGAGATCTTGCAGATCACGAGACCTCATCCCTTTTTTCGCCCGTCTCCCATCCTGGCAGCACCTCGCTCTCCAGCCGTCTTAGAGTAAAGTAGAGTAAGTAGAGTAGTAGAGTAAGGCCTACCTTGATTTTGGGACATTCTCTCTGTATTGGATTTATCAGCTTAAATTGTAATTATATTGTATTATAGAGTGTTGTTAGGCATTCCGATATCTTATTTAGTAAATTAGTTTGTTTCTCCTCAGATTGTTGCCGCTGTTCTTTGCTCTCAGGGCCATCTCCCTACCCTTTTTCCCTTTTCCCTTCTCCCGGGGCATGGCCCTGTGGGTCCCCCGTCCCATTCGTCACGGAACTGGGCTGAACGCCCGTAAACTGTTGAGAGACTGGTTGCGGCCAAACTACTGATACTCTTGAAACATCCTTTGCATGGGCAAAACAGCAACTGTCTGGGGACAGCAGACATGGCTTTGCAGGTATCCAAGCTCACAGATGCCCTTCTGGTTTCTAGTGCAGATTTTGTTATGACTGTGATGATCTCTTGCATCTCTACTGTATAACATTTCTATTTGCAAATGTGATGATTTTTTTTTTCCCCAGGAGTTTCAGCCAGTCCACACATTCCAAATTATGATGAAGGGGACACCTTCACATACTTGCTGATTCTTCTGTCTGAGAACCATACTTTCCTAGTATGGTAATTTCTCCATGTTCTACAGAGCAGATACAGAAAAAGGCACAACTAGGCTCCTTATACGAGGATGTAATTCAGCAGGAACTTTGTGCAAGAACAGACCATAAACTCTATCCTATTGGATCACAAGGACAATCTTTCCTTCTTTCTCCACCTTCCTCCTACAGTCCCTCCAGTAGTTTGCTTTTTGTGATGGCGCTGCTGCATCACTTGATGATGGCAGATGCCAGAAAGCTGCTTTTAACTCAAGAAGGGAGGCTTATACTTGCTTGCTTTGGAAAGTCTGTAGCTCTATTGAATTCTTTCATCCAAAAGTTAGGGCAAGTGGCAGAAAGCCAGCAAGCGGGCTGGTGCTAGAAGCAAGAAGCCTCTGACAAAATCAGTGCTCAAGACCCACAACTGTTACTATGCAATCAGTGCCTCCGGTTTGATGAAGTTCTTCATAAAGCCTTGCAGAGTACCCCAGCATTCACCTTTGATAACAACTGAGACAGGCAGCTAAATAGCCTGTTTTTGCTGTCCTCGCTAGAGGAGGAACCAAGATGTAAAACCCTGGGTTACACTGCTTTGACAGTGGTCATGTGCACCAAGGAGGCAAAAGAACACACAGAAACACAGAACACACAAGACTTAGCAGATAGACAGATAGTTACTCAGCCTGCTATCCTACCTGTTCAGTATCTGCATGGATGAGATAGGGTACAGCAACTTCTTATCAGTGCTTTCCTGTTACCTTACTTCTACTTGCAAAGATGGGAGGACTGGACTCATGGTAGTTACTGAGGCCATGAACCAGTTAGCTCAGAACAAGGGAATAGACTGTATGAAGATATTCTTGGGAAACAAGACTTAGGTTCACAGACAATTCATTTGGAAGGAGTGAAGAGCTGTATGTATTCCTAGGGTGTAAGGGAAGAGACGTGGGGGAAAAGCACTTCAACGCTGACCAAAATTAAGGATAACCACTGGGTTCCAAGCAACTTGAGCTCATGGATTTATAGAATGGCCAGAGCTTGGCTTGGTATTCAAGATTAAGGGATGTAGATCTTGAAAATGGTTATACTTGGGACAGCTAAGTAGTAGTACACTCAACTATTAGGAATCAGAGGCAGGAAATTTGGATGTTTGATAGTGAAGAGATTGTCTGGCAAGGCAAACCTGACACATCACCTGCTACCTGACAAGCACTTTCTGTGCCTTCCTTCCCCATGCTCAGGAGCTCCAGTCAAACATCCTTCTTTCCTCTGCACAGAAAAGTGCAGCACAACACTGCCAAGGGGCTGGCTCTCCTCCTGTCAGAGGTCTGCCCATTTATTTTGTATTTTTTGAAGTCTACGTCATGCCATCCCTGGACGTATTTAAGAGATGTGTGCATGTGGTGCTTAGGGAAATCGTATAGTGGTGGGCTCAGCAATGTTAGGTGGAGGTTGGATTTGACGATCTTACAAATCTTTTCCAACCTAAATGATTCTGTGACCGTATGCACTACGGCTTCGAAGGCAAACCTTCCCCCAGTGCCGTGACTGTAGTATTGTCAGTATCTGTAGTTAGCTGTACAATGATGCACAGAAATAGGGGGAGCAGTGAAAGGAAACAACGCACAAAGAAGAACAAGACAAACTTGTCTAAGTGTACATCATACATTTATTACTGAACAACTCTCTCAACTCCAAAATTGGGCACAGGGATTAAAAATAAAACTTCATTGCACTACGTAGTAAAGCATTACTAGTAACTCTCATAAAAAATGTACAAATTTTGTTAAAAATTTATCAAGCCTTCAAATGATTTGGTTACAGATATTTATAATACATTTAAAACTACATATTAAATGATTCAATAGAGTATGATTTAAAGAAAACACTTGACAAAATATGATTCCAACAAAAGTCACAAGCTTTCAGAATCATTAACAGATCTGAAACACAAGTAGCAAAATGAGGTAACAATGTACCAAAGGAAAAAAAAAACACAGCTTTTATAAAGGCCCAAAGATAACTCACTTAAAAATGTGTTTTCTGTAAGTAAAATAAAAAAAGGTTGGTAAATCCCATCCCAAGTAGTATATGATGTGTTAACAGCTGTGAAATCACATTCAAGAGCCCGTATAAAACAGTATACAACAAAAGGCTTAAATTCTTTTTTGTAAAGAAAGTCACAAAACGAGACATTGGAATTATCTGTAGGCCTTGATATCCCCTTAAACTTCAAATTTAATTGGCAGTTTATGCCAAAGCCACAGCAGTGCCAATATGATAAAGCAAATGTCTTATGGACTGTTTTGGAGGGGAAGGGACAGGTGAAGTCAGGAAGGGAAGAACATAAAAAAACGTCTTGCTGGATGCTGGTGCTGCCTGGCACCACGGCAGGCTGAGAAGTTACACACAAATGTACAGAACACATGGCAGTGAACAGCTCAGCATGAATCCCCATCAATAGCCACAGCTCAGATTGGCTGTGGCTCATCTGAGCTGATCCACAACATGTGCACGTGTGCTGTTTATACACACTAACCACAGGAAGCAAGTCCACACACATCTGCAATAGACCCATGCAAACAAATGAACCATTTCAGAAGAGACAAGCCGTAAGAGTGCAACAAATCATTTCAGGATTTTACCAAGTTAGACCCTCCAACTCCTCGGTCTCCCAATGCCTCACAGAGTTCCACTGGGGAAAGAGACTTTACACACCAAGATTTCTCGATTCCAGAAAAAGGGTGACTTTCCCTTGGCTTCAGCAGAACGTGGATGCTTAGAGAAGTGCCCTCTTCCCATGCTCCAAGCTGAATACTGAACATAGTAGTGTTAGTTATGGTTAAACCTGCACACATAGAAATTTTTCTTTTGCAGCTATATAAAAGAGCCTAAGTTGTGTAAGACATGCGGTATATGCTTTTTTAAACAAGATGATTTCATTTGTTAAAAAAATAAATTTTACTATATGTCTTTAACCTGCTAGGTGTTACTGTGAAAGATTACTCTGTAACTCCTCTGGAAGAGAGGAGGAATTCTAGTATTTTGAAGCTGATGTAACAGCACGTTTTTATTTGTTTACTGTTCTCACGTATGAATAGGAATGGAAATACTCAGTGTTTTTGAGAACTACCTCTGTAACTACACAAATGGAGGCAAGAGCATCTGACATTGGGCAAAATTGTGCTTTTACTTCATCTACACCATGAGCTGTGATTGGTCTGTAGAATATTGAAAGAGGGCAAACAGCATGGAGAACATGTAACACTGAAATTATAATCGATACTAAAGTATAGCAGCGTACAAAAGCATCAGAAATGATAGAGAATGAACTTAAAGCTGAGACTGGCAGCAAGTTGCAGCAATATTGCTAACTGTGCCACTTGTGCTGCTGCAACTGAAGTAATGACACAATTCAGGAGAAGCAATTTGATGCGAGAAGTGCATTCTTTGAATAACTAAGGAATAGGTGGACGTTAGTATTTTGGTGGAATAGGCTGAAGATGGTAACAGTCTGAAATGTTGTAAATGGAGCAACTTTTTTTAAAAGCACAAAGAAAACACTATTCAGAAAGCAGCTGGACAGAAGCTACCTCCTGTTTAACAGCATTTTGTTCAGAAGGTGTTCCCGTTTTGTACTGCAGGAGTATTCTGGAAACTCAATTGCAAAAACAAAGGGAGTTCCTTCTTCGTATTACACTCATCATGAAAATAATGAGGGACAAGAAGCAGCATCAGGGCAACTGAATTCTGCAATGAGTGACCAGAAACCACCCTCTTTTGTGATACAACAAAAAAACCAGAAGTTCTACTTCTCTGAGAAAATGCTAAAAATTTTATTTTATTCATGAAGTTGCAGGAATAAAACTGTAACCTCTTACAAGTTATTTTAATCGTATACAAACTCCCTTGTAAATGACAAAGAATGTGTATGATTAAAGCCAATGCTCAGAAGCTAGAGGATTATCTATTTAGCAAGCACAATGGCAAAAAATGACGGGCTGTTGCACAAGACCCTCAGCATCCTTTTTGCTTCCTTTCATGAAGGAAGTGCATAACTGCAGCATCTTCAGAACTCAGCTCTAATCTCAAATCAACTGAATGCAATTATAGCCCAACTAGAAAAAATGAAAAGGAGAACAGGAACACACTGATATTCAAATTACCAATTGAAAATGTTAATATTGCTAAACGATTTGGGTGATATTGCAACTTTACATTGATAAAATAACTTGTAAATCAGCAAAGTAAAAATCTGAACTTTGTAACGTATGCTAAAACCCAACATTACTCATCTAGGAACAATCAATGACCCCTTTAGTGGTACGCACTTAAAGCCTGCAAGTAAAGGGAAGCATGACAGCTTGTTTGAATAGTAGGTAGACAGGTCCTTATACCTGTAAATACATCGGGGAGGAAATACTAAATGTCTGTAATTGCTGCACCCATTGTATTTAGTGTGCAACTGCAAACACAAGGAAAGGAACCAGTGTACAGTACTAGTACTGTTTAAATAACACACAAGATTATACATTGCAGCATAATTAATACTACACACATACGTTCTCAGCACATGCTGGTATATGGGTTCTCAAACACACATGCACACTCATTCCCAAGCACACTTCATGCATCCTCTCACAAGCAAACACATTCACACCACTCACTCCCACTCACAGTATCTGAAGGCTCTATATAAGGTAGATTGCTATACTGTTTGGAGCTACCACTTTTTTTTTTTCCTTTTTCTTTTATATAAAAGCACATGCTAAAAGATCACGTCCACAGTAATCTCGCAGCAACACTCAGAATGATCACACCAAAACCAGGGAATGTTAGTGCACACACAAAATTAAGCTAAAGAAAAAAATCTTTGGAGTTCCAATCACACTGTTAGTTAGTATAACAATCCCGTAGATGTGAAGACTAGTTATAAGCTTTATAATTGATTAAGTCACACAGTGCAAGTAAGGTCCATTGACCCTTTTGTGTAAAGGAAAAGGCTGGAAGCCACATGGGTAAGTTCAATAGATAGTTCATATATACACATGACCAGGAACACCCAAACCAGATTTGTGCTCTTAGTTTGGTCACTCTAATCACGATGCACTTCTGAAGCATCAGCTCTGCAAATTGGGCAGGTACGATTTGCCTGTAAAACCAGAAACAAAAAAGGGTTTACTGTAATGACAAACACATTGTTTGTATGACATGGAACATCTGTGATGACAATGTTGCTACTTTCAGAGCTCATGAGCACTCAAAAGCAAGAGACGACAAGGTGTGTTCATGCACTTTGTTAGAGTTTTATGTCTGTCCATTAAGAACTACGTTTACAAAAAAAGAGGATTTTTAATATTAAGAGATAAAGAAAAGCAGCAAACTGGGTTTTATCTAAGCGACAGTGGCTATATTAACGTAGATATGCTGTAACTGTAAACTGCAAGCAGATGAGTGCCAAGTAGGAAGTTGTACTGGGAGTTGCAGTGGAATCCACCAAAATCAGACAAGCCACCTTGGACTGGCAATAAATGCCCTAAATAAATAAATGAAGGTGCCATGTTGTCACAAGCTGTACTGATCAGCGATCACATCTCCTCATACACTCTTTATCCAGTTATTCCTAAAGAAACTCATCATACAGAGTTGGTAAAAGTTAAAAGCAGAACAGTGAAAAACAGAAGGGATTTTAGTAAAAAGAAAAGAAGGAAGATTATCTGATTAAATAAGTACTAAAATTCAAGTAACACACAAAAAAGCAGGCCTAACTATAGCCCTTCATTAAAGCACTCACTGAAAATACATATTCAGCTACTCTCCTACAGTTTCCTTAAAAATGAAAGATAGATGAAAGGTAACATTCCTTGAGCTACAGGCAGTATTTTGGCGTTCTTTTCCTCTTTGTAAGTGAAGGCGTAATTTCAATTGAAAAAAGTAAGGATAAACAGCCAGAACAACATGTATCACATTTATGATACAACATTTACTTTCCAACAGAGAGTGGGAGAGTTCTCAGATTCTGTATTTCACAGTTCCCAAAACTACACGATCAACCACCCTCAGCTCCAGGTTTTTCAGAGGTATCCAAACTTTTCAGTGAAAACAAAACTGACAGCAACAGAAAACATGGCTCCCCTGGTACCAGTACAGAAATCACTGCCACACATTTCAAGCATGAACTGTAAATGCCAACGGAAGTAGGCATTTACATTTCTTACTAAAATAATAAAACAAATTACCATTTTTTCTATTACTTCTTTTATTACTGATATATAGTTTACGTTGTAGTTAATAATCTCTTATAGTTTCTATAAAGCACGGAGAATTTATTATTATTTATTCCTTGCTCTTTCTCCAGCAGTTCTGTAGTTACTTGAGGACAATACCATCACTTGGTCGCTACCTTGCAGTATTCTACATATAGTTCGGTTCATGTCATTTTTAAAATAAAAAGGCGAGTTCTTCAAAATTCAATGAACTCAAGGGGTAACTGCAAGAGAAATAATGAAGTACATACCAGTGTAGCATGAAACATCACTCTTTAAGATGACTTTTTTTTTTTTTTTTTTTTTTTTTTTTTTTTTTTTTTTTTTGGGGGGGGGGAGGCTTTTTAAGGTTTGAAGACTAAAAGCTATGATTTTTACCTTTCTTGTATATTTATCAATATGACATTGATTGGCTGTTGTGAATTACATGGGCATGGACATAACTATACTCTCAACATGTAAAACACATGCATAAGAAAATGGACAAAAGCAAAAAATGATAAACCAAAATATCTCATAGTTACCCTCACTTCCAGTTGATTGCTGCTTTAACTGTAGATAAAGGCTTTAACTAAAATAGGCTGATGTTACACAGGTCATTTGTTCTGGTTTGCAAAGCAAAATAATCTTTATTTTACACAGCATCTTCCCAGCAGTATAACTAAACCTACATGGTATAAACACACTGGTTTAGCAACCCTCCGCTATGATGCTTTATCCTTGTCTAGCTCATTTTGCATCCAATCTTAGGACACGTTATGCCAATACAAGCCATTTTTGGTGGGTGCAGCTGCATCCCCCTTAAGTTTAGATTGCACACCTTTCACCTCATTCTGCCACCTAGTTGACAATGAAGCTTATAACATTTTTCTCTGACAAGTTACCAAATACCACACTCCGACCTGCTCGAAAATACATGGTTCCTAACCTGGGAGAGGAATCCAGCTTAGGTCAAAGTTGATTCACCATTACTGCAGTACATCTAAGATTCTGAAAATAGAGGCTAAAATAGGTTCTAGGTTTTTTTAATTTACTGGTTTGAATCCAACTGCTAGTCCACTACCAACTGGAAGTACTGAACGCAACTTCAGAACTGTGACACTGAGACCCAGAAAAGATTCATTTAACTGCCTGACTCTTGAGACCAATAACACATAACAAAGGGCACAAGAACATGCCAAGCATGCATGATACTTCCCCGCTGTATTTTCCTAACTCCTACAAATCTGCAGAACAGGGACTCCATGAATCAGAAGCATGTTCTCTGCACTAATAGCCTGCAAAGAGCTTTCCTTTCTCTTTAAAATCTGTATAACTAATTTCATGTACATATGCTTACAACATCCTCTGTCTCACAGGCTGTGTGAAATCCAATGAACCAGTTTCTTTTTTCATAAAATGAACTGAGTACTACCTGTGGTTATTTTTGTCAACTGCATAAGTCGTTTAAGAAGTTTTAAGAAGTTTTATGCATCGAAAAGACTTTACAAATCTCATGTGAACACTTCCTGAGCATAGAGAGTAGGGGACAATGTAGAATACCACTTTAAATTGCATACATCTTCATTAGTTTTTCTTTATTGCTATTATTCTAATTATTAAATTTGAAGATAAAATAACTAGATATGTATATTCCCCTTGCTGATTCTCATGTACGTATGTGGATTTGGATACCAAAGGACAATGGTTCTATTCTACCAAAAGTTAGCTGAAAGGATGCTGTCAGTTAACTCGATTTTTCATTCTTTGCACAAAATATTTCAGTGTATGCCAAAGATTTGTGAGGCATTTTCTTGCTGTTATGAAGCCAAAAGGCCAAGAGCTTTTAATTTCTTTTTCAGCAGATTCCATCTATCAGTCTCTCTAGAGACTGTTTCCAGTACATGTTTTTAACACAATCATCGCAGTTTCAGATTTTGTGCAGAGATTACACACAGAATAAACTAAAGCTGAATAGAATAAAATACAGAAAAAAGGTGCAACAAGATGGGAATCAATACCTTGTTGGCAACAGGTCTGGCTAATGCAATTTGTAAAGATGTTCTGCGTGTCATCATCTACTTATTTACATCTCCTATTCTTCAAGCCTTCTGTAAAGTTCCTATATCCCCTGTCACCTTACTGAGCTATCCTGCTACTAGATCCTTTCATTTCTCCTCAAATTGTTTTGAAACATTATATCTTAATTATGTAAAACCAGAGTTACAGGTTAAGTCTTATAGTGTATACTGCATTTACATAAATATGTATGTATGTATGTATAAACACATACGTACACGCAATATATTTGATGTGCCTCAAAACCTAACACTGATAGCCAAGCAGGGAAGAAGTATTAATATTTACTCTTTGCTACACAGGATATTGAAAACAAACTCACCATGAACAGTGAAGCTCTAATTTGTGCTTCCTATGTTACCATATCATTTCTTTTCTGATTTCATGTATTCATGAATTTAAAGTTGAATTCACAGGCATTGTTTTGTGGAAATGGAAAACAGATAGATCTGACAATGAAAATAATTCTCTTTATGTTCCTTCTTCCTTAAGCCAAGGATTATAAAGAAACATACTGAATGAATTATTAAAAAATAACATAACTATATAGTGCTCTGAAGTCTGCTGGCATTTCTACTCTAAAATTAGAGAAAAATGAAATAAGAGGAAATGAAGAACAGTAAAATAACAGATCCCAAAACAATAACCATCCCACCTCAAAACCCATACATAATGAATTCCCCCTAAAACTTCTCTTTGTTTTTCTCTCTTTTTTTTTTTTTTTTTTTTACCTTAAGCCATTTATCGACACACTTGGCATGGAACTCGTGGTTACAGGGTAAGACTCTAAGTAGCTGCCTTGACTCAAAATCACACATGCACACCACACACCTAAAAAAGACAGCAAAGTTCAAATGTATCTGCTATTTAACAACACCAAACATATATTCCACACACAACTTCACAACTTTGCTGGTACAACTGCAGCATGATAGCTGCAACAGTTACCTGTATTTGTGTCTGAAGATGTGCAGTGTAGCAATGCAAACTGTGAATACTAATTGAGTTCTGTTTTTAATTAATAAAACTGTTTACTGATAATCACTGCTTTTAGTTCCTCCCCTGCAGCTGAGGCTGCAGTCTAAAGAAATGAAAAAACAGCCAGATAAACTATGTAACTTTGAAAAAGATGTATATACTTACAGTGTCTGCTCTGACTGGTGGTTGTTGGGATTGAACCTATAGGATGGGAGCTGTTCAATGTCCGCCTTTGTCAGTCCTCGTGGTTTGGCTTCTCCCAGACGTTCCGCCAAATTCAGCAATGCCTGCAAAAGATGGAAATTAGACACTTAAAAATTCACTGCTGAAACAAATGCTGGTTCCATGAGGCGTGGAGGTGCTGTTACATAGCACTACGCAACCTGGCAGCACAAATCACCCTTCTACAAAGAAAAGTTTAGAACCTTAGCTCTCCCCTACAAAACAAGACTCAGTAGAGAGATTTGTGCATCATCCTCTTTCAAACACGTTCCTGAATTATGCAGGATATTTGTTCAGGATTTCAAAATCCAGAATCAAACTTCAAACTATTCCTGCGCTCGCATATACAGCTTGGTATATATTTTGTTTCTGTAAGG
The DNA here is from genome assembly GCF_002078875.1 of Numida meleagris. NCBI lineage: Eukaryota > Metazoa > Chordata > Aves > Galliformes > Numididae > Numida > Numida meleagris. The sequence continues at coordinate 51,514,462 of NC_034438.1, read as the reverse complement.
TCCTCCTCAACCCACTATAAAATTAATAGTGGGGGTAAACAGGAAAAAAAATGTCAACACATTTGCTTCCTAATAATATACTGTGAGGCTGGTCCTGTGAGAGAAACACAGGAGTTCAGCGGACAGATTCTGATTCCCACTCCACACCTTGGGCTAGATGAATTGAGAGATGGAGATTTTATAATCAAACTTGAAAATGAATTCATACCACTGGGGTTTAAGGACTTCTTTTCCCACATCTTATACTCCTTCTCCATGAGTCAAAAATAGCAACAAAGAGTCTCTCATGTAATTAATTTGTACTCTGCCATGTATAATTTACACTACGTCCCTTTTTTTAGTGAAAAAAATACCACTACAAGCTTGATGGAGAGTGAATGCATAACAAAAATTAAGAGTTGTTGAAAGTTGCAAACCATTACTGATCACAGTCATTTCTAATATTTTCAAACTAAGGGTCTAAAGTCTCTGAAACAAGATGATGATGCTTCTGAACTAGCAAAAACTTACTACAGTAATGCTTGCGGTTAAACTAGCAACTGTGTGCTGCTACTACAGAGACCTTTTCAGACGAGCACAGGTGAAGAGATGCAAAATAAGAATTTTTGAAAGAAAAAGTATTTGAAGAGAAGCCCAAGGGAATCCAATAGTCTGAGAACCAGCAAAGGCACAGTATCTTGGACTGCCCCACAGCTACCTAGGATATTAAGGAGGGTTCTGCATCTGTAGGTGTGAAATGGCATACCCTCCTGAGGGTAAAGAAGGAAAGGCACTAAAACAGTTCTATAAATGTTACACTTAAATCAATTAATCCTGTGATATTAACACTACTCTGTAGTTATGTGAGTAACTTATCTTTTGAATGCGCTTTATTTCTGTTTGACGTTTAAAATCTATCACAATTCAAAAGAGGAAGCGTAATACAAAGAACACAAAGACTGAACAACTTAACGATTACTAGTCTGGAAGGGTGGTTTCTGGGAAAGAGCAATAGACAAAAAGTAAAGCACTTCAAACAGCCAGTACCACAAACAAATATAAAAGGACAGTTTCTAGATTTTGTCTTCACAGTTATTACACTTATTTGAAAGGCAAAAACAAGTCTGAAAACATAATTTATAATTCAATTTTATGTACTGCTTAAGCTAAACCCATTCTTTAAACATAGTTGTCGTTTTCATACCAACCTCATAGTTTTCTACCTCTCCATCTTCCACATCCAACTCAATGCCAAAAGCTCGTCCAACTGCAGGTGGAACTGGGAACATTGATCTACCATGAGAGCAAACAATGTATAAGGCTCAGCATCTTGCTGAAGGAAAGCACAGAAACCTGTGGCATTGCCAAAGTTATCTAACAGATCCCTTTCAAAATTACATATTCTCACAGCTGATGGACATTTTACATTTGAAATCAAGAACTGATGCTTGAAGTGAAAGAATGAAGAGAGAAACTAGTTCTGCAACTTCCCGATCCTGGCAGCACTGCTTTTTAAACTGTCTGCATACCTTAAGTGATAATTAGAATAAGACATAGCACAGTTACAAAAATATCTCTCTTGATGATCACACATTATGAAAAGCTAGTACTGATGATGAATTCACGCTCTGGATTTAAATATTTTATTTCTTGAAGTGGATAAAATATAAGCAAAGATTGGGAACCCTACACTCACCTAGCTCTCCAACACAGAAGTTTTGTAAGCCTATAACACACAATGAAGTTAACCAGGATTTGCTAGTGGATCAACTTTCATACTGAAGGCAAGCAAAAGTTCATTCTCTCACACACCATGGTGTTGGTCAAGGCAGAATCTCTTCAGACAGAGGCAAGAGCGAGCTCTTCAGATTTTAAGTTAAACAAGTGTCTTTAACCCCCAAAGTAGTATTACTGGTCAAAACTTAATGCACACAGAAATCACACATTCACAGTACTAACATAAATGCCATCAGGATGACTTTAACTGCTAGCACTGAATACCTCAGTGTGATGTTAACAGACAAGCAAGAAGCTATGACATCACACTCAGAATATAAGATGAAAAGTTAACAGTTTCACTGTGTCAGACTTCTGGTGTAATTTTCATGCCATATCTGAAACTATGCAAAAAGAAACTACAGACCTGGTGACAACATCAGGTGACAACATGATTATCTCTTTGTCAACATTACCTTTGCCACCAAATAATCCTTACACTTCCAAAAGTGTAATGCTTACTTGCAAAAAAAGAATTTATGAAGACCAGGTAAATCTAATTTTGTACACCTGAAGTCCCACAATGAAATACAGATAATAACTCCTAAATGCTACTTGTCACACATTTTCTATTTCTTTTCCAAAAATAGCTTATCAGAGGGGTAAAAGAAGCTCAAATAGTGTAATAGATCAGCAGCTCAACCAATAAAGAGTGAAACATAACAGAATCCTCCAACCTTTCTATTTCAAAATTAAGAACAAAACCAAAATATTTTGAGTAAAGACTCTTAGGACTTCACATGACAGTTTAACTATTAAATCTACAGAAGTATCCAAGAAGTAAGTTTTGAACTATGTCAAACATCTTTATGTAGAGTTCAGAAAAAAAACACACAGCAGGCACAAAACTACTGTACTTGTATTTTCCCTTGCACAAGTGTGTATCTTATCCACAACCGGTTGGAAATTTTACACAGGTATGGAAGTTTTCCTCCTTCCTGGTGCAGCAGAGCTATGCTTGCTCTCTAGTAGAGTCCAACCATAAAAACTGCAGGTCTCTGTTAAGACGAGTGGTTAACTCACATTACTTTGTAATAACCTACATGGAAGAAAATGTACTTTGAACTTACAGCACATAAGGTAGTAGGCTAGGATGGTAAGGGTGTGGAGGTATTGGCTGCTGTGATCGGTATCTGCTGCGCCCTGTGAGTCTTCGAGGCATGAATGGTGGGTAAGGCTGCAAGAGAGAAGAAAATAAGCTTCCTCTGAAACCTCTGGAACCGGTACTTTTGTCCAGTTCTGGGCTTCTGGGTACAAAACAGAGAAAGGGAGGTACTGAGAGAGTACAGAACAGGGCCACTGAGATGATGGACTGGAATATCTCTTCTATGAACAGAGGTTGAGAGAGCTGGGACTGTTCCGCCTGGAGAAGAGAGGACTCGGGGGATTTCATCAATAGGTACAAATACCTGAAGGAAGGGTGCAAAGAGGATGGAGCCAGGCTCTTTTTCAGTGGTGCCCAGTGCCAGTACAAGAGGCAACGGGCACAATCTCGAACACGGGAGCACATCAAGAAGCACTTCTTCACTGTGCAGGTGACAGAGCACTGGAACAGGTTGCCCAGAGAGGTTGTAGAGTCTCCTCCTTGGAGATCTTCAAAAGCCACCTGGACATGGTGCTGGACAAACAGCTCTAGGTGTCCTTGCTTGAGGACAGGGGACTGGACCAGAGGACCTCCAGGGGCCCCTTCCAACCTCAACCACTCTGTTATCCTGTGATTCAACATTTGGTTTTCCTAATCATGAAACAAACTGAAATCTGAATATCAAAACCCAATTTCAATAAGGCATCATTCAAAAAATCCAGCCATTTTGGACATTTGTGCGTCCAAAAAGCCTCAGCCTCTTGTAACAATTTGAAACAAAAAAACGTATCAGTAATGCAATCATACCATTCCACGTGAAAAAGTAGTAACACGCAGCAGAAATCCTTGCAAGACCTTTTGTACCTAGTTCGCATGTACGCGAGGCTTTGGGATGCAAATAAAACCTGAACTACAGACTCCTTTGTAAATATAACAGTCCAGGTTTTAGGCTTGGTGCTATTATGCAGTCTTGTGCACAACACAAAGAAAAATCTTAAAAAATACAAACAAACAACAACCACCACCACCCTCTCTAAAGATCTATAACTGTTACCTTCACGAATTCTTTCACTGGCATAAGACTACTACTGGTAGGGGGCAACATGACTATGCACTACAGCAGAATCTCTGATCAGGATTTAAAAAAGCAGCACTGTACAATAACACTTAAAATAAAGGTATTCTATCAGCAGAGTTAAGTTTGTACAATTTCTGCATACGGACAACGCTTAAGGAGGCTTTCAAGCCTACAGCTTCAATTTCCAGGGATAAAGCAGGGCTTCAGTATTTTTCATTTGCATGCCAAACCCTTCACTTAGATACTTAAGATTTCAGTATTATTTTTTGTAATTCCTTGTTTTACCTAAAAGAACAGGGACATAAATGGTAGAGATTCTTCATTTAATCATAACTTGTTTTTTTTTTTTTTCCCAGAAATATTCAAGGTACTAAAAGTACCTATTAATTTTTAAAGCTGAAATTGATGAACCATTATTGCACTGATTTTTTAAAGGCCTGGAGGCATTTATTTCTTTGGAACAAAGAACACTCAAAATCTTTATAAACATGTATTTATTCTTCCATGTTTGAACACACAAAAGCCCAGCACCACCAATAACTAAAGACCCTTAACTTTACAAGAGAAATATACCTAATAGATAGCCACAGTTTTACATTAGATTTACATACTAACATGAACACAACGTGGAAAAATAGGGTCTTTTTCTTGAAAAAAAAATCTCACACTAGACAGAGAAAACACTAGCCTTACAGCCTTGTGAATTCTGCAATCCAGAAATATCATTAGAAAGTGCTGTGCTCAGTTTTCAGTTAATTGACTGAAAGAAAATCAGAGATGCAGCCATTCCATTATAATCTTAATATAAATAGATCATTAGTGATAATTTGAAGAATATCAAGCTTTTCTTAAAATCATTTTGAATCACTGGAAAAATCTGAAAAATAGTCAGGATTCCTTTATAAAAGATCAAGATTACACATCTATTCCATCCCTAACCAGTATACAACCCAGAATTAAAGCACCAAAGAAAAATAACATGAAACCTGCATCAACATGCTATTTTATTTGCTATCTATTTTTAAGGACTGAACTTAGAAATTACAAAAACTTCACTCCAAGGATGTTTGAGATATCGTGAATAAAATCCAAGCAACTTAGAAAAGTTTCATTAGTGTATGTGAAAGTGTATCATAGTGACTGAAAATTTCATGGGAAGACCATTCACATTAACTATATTGCGTGATTTCAAGGAGATGAATAAAGAAAAGTTAGCTCTATGTTCTGTTGTTGCAGGCCCTAAAATTTCATTTTCATTTAAAGGCTGAAGCAACAATGTGCCTCTAAAACCTTCTGACAACTTGATGCACAGGTCAAATATTAAAAAAAAAATACTGACTGACAGTTATTTCTTCAAGCATTACACACATGGGAAAGGCTTTTTCAAAACAAAACCAAACCCAACAGACCAAAGTGCACCACAAAGATCCTAGAAGTAGTAGAGACACTGAAAGCACAAGTTTCAGCACAGATTTTATCTTGCACCAGGTTTAATTATTTTGTGTTCTTGAAGTTCAACTGCCTACAGTCCTATAGAAAGCTGGCTTAAAAACACCATGACTGCTTTTGTAATGAAGTATAGCCTGTAGTATGGAAGCACCCTATACAATTGCATGTCTGTATACTACAAACATTCCAGGAAAAAAACAAGCCCTACTATTTCTAAAAATTCTCGTTTTTTTCTGGCCTGCAGAAACTCAAAGAATGGATGAAAAATTAGTTACAAGATATGCGACAACAGCTTTTCTGAAACACGCTAACTAGTTCCTATAGTAGAAGTCTTGGCAATGCGGAAACGTTTTCAAAGTAACCACTATTCACTGTCTAGATAATATTATCAGAAATCATTTACTGGTATCAACAGTACAAACTATACTTAACTTGAGTAAAATGGGCTTAAAATACTGCATTATGCAGCTGTAGTCATTAATGGACTACAACTGCAAGAAGTGCAAGTTTCTGACAAAATATACTACGTATTTGAGCGCAAGACAGCTAACAGCATGACTGAGAATACAGTACGTAAAACAATACTTACAACACCAAATGACACTTCCTGGTGTAAAGGATCATGAGTTAAGAACTGGAGAGGAGCTGAGGGAGGCAGCGTTGGTGGATGAGCTGAGGGAGGATACGTAAAACCTCCTACAGGAAGATGTTCTCCAAGTAGTTCTACTTCATTTTCTATCCTTTGAAATGGCTAAAAAAACCAAACATATATATATATATATTTGCTGCAGTAATAGAGATATAATATTTCCGCACTAAAGAACTGCAATCTCAGATGCATACTCCGAGTTGCTGCAGTCAATTTTACAGGATAAAAAAATTACAAGTAAAACAATACTCACATTCACAGAATAACAGTATGAACAACTCCTGCATCATTAACATTACCAAAAAGCAAAGACAACACTACACTTTTGATATTAATTCAATTTTTCCAGCTAGCCATGCTAAATGACCAGGAATTTATGCCATCTAGCAAATACTGGAATAGCTGTCATTTCCTGTCTGTTGCATTTTGCAGGACAAATATTTGCTCTCCTTCTTGCCAGGCTGCTCTCACTGTACAGCTATGTGAGAGGAAAAAAAACCTAACAACCAGAGACAAGAACTAAAATTGGTTTAGACATTCTGAGAAGAGGACAGCGAACACAGACACTCCAGTGGTATTGAACTGCAAACGATACAGTGATCAAGCAAGTGCTTTCCTAGGAGGACAGTGCAAGCAGTCCTATCAAGAACAGACAGTCCATGAGATTCCAGTTCAATACTGTAATCTAGTCAACTGTAGTACATCTACAATTATGCAGAGAAGAACCTAGGTGTCCTTGTGGACAACAAGCTGGCAATGAGCAGGCAGTGGAGACCTTCTCACTCTCTCCAATTTCCTGAAAGTAGGCTGTAGCAAGGTACAGGTTGGCCTGCTGTCTCAGGTGACTTACAATAGGATGAAGGCTAACAACCTTAAGTTGCATCAGGGTAGGTTCAGGTTGGATATTAGGAAAAATTTCTTTACAGAAAAAGTGGTGAGGTACTGGAACAGGCTGCTCAGGGTGGTGGTGGAATCACCATCCTTGAAGGTGTTCAAGAACCACATGGATGTGGCACTAAGGGATGTGGTGTAGTGGGCATGGTGGTGATTGGTTGGTGGCTGGACTATGAGATCTTAATGATCTTTTCCAGACTTACTGATTCTACGATTTGAGGGTGACATGTCACTCAGTGAGGCTGTGGAGTCTCCTTCTCCGGAGATATTCAATACTCACCTGGATGCTTTCCTGTGGAACCTACTCTAGGGAACCTGCTTTAACATGGGGTTGGACTAAGCGACCTGCAGAGGTCCCAACCAATCCCTAAAATTCTCTGATATTGTCAGGTTCAACAGTTCCCAATGAACATCCAAGAGCTGTCGCTGTTTCACTAAAACATCGTTCTGTTTCCGATGCTAAATTTCTCGTTTAAGGAAACTCAGCTAAGAAATCCATCTTCTGGCAGCAGGGCAAAATGCTGTTTCCGTTTCATGCAGAACAAACTTTTAAGTCAGTGCATTCTCAAAGCATTAAAATACAGGCTATTTGCCAGAGCTGAAAGTTGGCAGCCAAATCCAGTCAATAACCCAAGTAACCAGCTGAAGCTAAAACCAAAGTTCACACATTTTCTGAAAGAACGTCTTATAAACATTACTGCTGAAAACTGTATTTTTCCAGCTGTTCACTCATCACCTTAACAAAGCTATTACATCAGTTATCCATACCTGAGGTTTGGCAGAGCAGGTCTTTAGAAATCTTTAAAAGTCACAACAGAACTGTTTTCCATTTTTGCATTAGTAAAATATTGGCACCTTCTTGTCACAGGGGCAAACAAATGGATGGGAGATAACCCATATGGGTTAGAGATAACCCTAGAGTAAGAGCTGTATTCCAGAAATGAAAATCTAGTTTTGCTCCTCAAATGAAAAGTCACATTTTCCTATGTTTGCATAGTCCCTATCGCTAAGCCAAATCTGCTTGAGCAAAAAGTGCCAATAACTTCTGCAAGTGAAAAAGAGAAGAAAGGGAGAGACTACAGGCTCTTGAGTACGTCTGGAAGCCCTAAGGTTATCATGTTCTAGTGAAAACACTGTCGTTTAAAAATTAACTGAGAAGTAATACAATGGATGCATATAATGAGAGCAACATTCTGTCCTTTCCTATCTCTCTACTATGTTTTCATCAGAGACAGCTACTGTTCTATACAGTTTCGTCCGGATTCTCTGTGGCTTCCTGAAAAAGAAGTACCTGAAGAAGGCGGTAAGGACATACATTCTTTTGACAAAAAGTAAAGGCTCAGGGAGAAACAGCACTGACAATAGCTGATGAAATTTGAAAAGAAGAGGTGAATTTTAAAATTTTTTCATCTTCACACTAAGTAGATGAGGGACTTGCTAGGGAAGCAACAGTGCAAAATCCTGTTACTTTAAACAAAATCAGTTTCCTGAATGAGGTATCAGTACTGTTTGTGCTGCTAGCCATACCAATTTTAAGGAGAGAGAGTAAGAAGTATTACTTACCGAACGTGACTGCTGCGCTTGGAAAGGAACAAACTGTCCTGGAGGAGGCAAGTGAGGAGGGTGGTGTGGAGAAAGATGAGGAGGGTGCAAAAGGAACGGGTCACTAGAAATAAGGGGTGGAAATGCTGCATACGGTACTGGTAGGTGCTGAACTGAGCACGCTTGAAGCATCTGAAATAAAATGAAAACAATATATATATATTTTTTTATCTCTAGCACAAAGTTCCTACACAACAATCCGTGTTTATCATGGAAAGACATTAAAAGAAAGCATTTGTCTGGACTCCTTGGAAAAGCTTCCAAAATACACATAAATAGTAATTCAAATACACAGTGACTAGCGTACCACAGACTCGAACCATAGCGTGGTAAGCTAGCGTGCTAGCTATAAAGCAGCTCTCACTTCTTGAAGTCAATGGGAGTTGGGATTTTCTGTACTCACTACTAGATGGACTCCTAAGTAAAGAGTAACTTCCTCCCACGTTTTACCTTCAAAATGACATACCAAAACAAGCGTTGCAAACATTTAAAGATGTAAATGTAGCTGAGGGACTAGCAGCCATGGGACTGTGCCTTAAGACATCCTTCTTAACTCAGTTCTATACTTTGAGGGTAGTCTTATGCTCTGAAGCAGGCAGGGATATACTTACTGCAGAAATAGCTCTCTCTCTCTTATCTTTGAAACTACTCATACAACACAGAAGTGATGAATGCATTGCAGGTGAGCAGGAATGTGCTTCCTGGAAGAGCTCAGTTTTTACTTCCAATTCTAGATATGGAGGAGCATGAAAACCTTCATTCTTTTTCCTGTTCTTTGAACTGTCATCAGAACGCCAGGCGTCCGTGCTAAATTTTTGCTCATTTAAAGAGCAACTCATAACACACTTGTTAGCTGAAAACAGCAACATCTTTGTTTTAAATTAACAAAGATGTTTATTAACACAGTTTTAAATTTTAAATTCCACCACTCTACCTGCAAGCCTATCAAATTTTACAAAGTAACGCGTAACAATCAGTTTTGATCTCTCACCATTTTTGTCTTCCATTACACAACGCATACTGTGCCTGCTGACTACAATGGCAAAGTAGGAAAGAGATCTAGTGTAAGATTAGGTTACATTAGTGAAGATGGAATTATTACTTCATTTACTGTAATCACCAAACATAAATCTTCATGTGCACTGAAACAGTAACATTAATTTGACATAGTATTTTTTAGATGCTGACTATTCCTCACTCTCAGTTACTTGCTTGTTTCTATAAGAAAGTGTTTCTATTATTAAAATACAACTGTTACTGTATTTTACTAAACTCGAAACAGTTCTCCAAGGTAGTTGAAGCTAAGCTTACAGGTACAACACCACTCCTCTATAAAATAGGAAGTACTTCTGGGGAACAGTTAAAATACTTACATTATTCCCTAATTCTATGACTTAATAGAAGAAAGTGTAAAGTCTGTCTGCTGATGTTACATAATTTCTATCTTAATTCTTCATATGCAGTTGTACTGCATCCATTCTCTCAACACACCTGATTAAGTGCTGTATGTGTGTTCCAAGCAACCTTGTTAGATATAATCCAACTCTTTATTTGTGTATGCATTTGAATGACAGCTGTACTGCTGAACTATAAAATGTTTTGCAAATGATACAGATAATGTAACTGTCAAAGCAGAGTGTACAATTATTAATGTTTATTGTTTGGATTCTCCTAAATCCCGTTATAGCTTTAGATTTGTCTCCTTAGGCCACGCCTTGCCATCTCTCAGGAGGATAAATGGCTTCTGGGCAACCTGAATGTACATTACCCTTACTCTTCAACAAGCAGCTTAAACAAAGAAGTAGGTGATCACAACAAAGGTTTTGTTTTGGTGCCACAGGCTTGTTTATGTCCTCTGGTCACAGAACATGCAATAGGGGAAAATACAGGTTACATACTGCTGGCAAATGCATAGCTGGCAGAGTCCAATGTATACATCAACATTACAAATGTATATACCAACTATATGTAGTTGTATGTATGATATTACAGATTTATACTAAAAAACAGTAAAAAAAATAAAAACCTGCAACTCTTTCAGCAAGTTCCACAACTTTCATTTGTACAGTTGAAACTTCTTGGGGGTATCTCTTCTTCAGCCCTAGTACCTGTTTGCACTTAGCGGGGAAATTGCTACAGAACAGCATAGCGTGGAAATGCTATGAACTAGAATCTCTGGAATCATGCATCCCTGAGTTGATACATGAACATTTCTAAGAAAACAGATCACATTCTTTCAATTGTAAAGGTGACAAAAGTGAGTACATCAAGGCACTTTATTTCACACCCAGAAAGGCTGAGAGAGACATCATTATTAAAGAATACTTTAATTTTGTTAGTGCATTTCTAGATCAGCCTCTCAGCTTTTACTGATCTTACCACTTTTCAGAAGAAAAGTGGTTTTGGACTATCAGATGTTCTCTGTGTATAACCAATCCATGAACAAGGTACCTATCAAATAAGATTTTTTTCTTGGTAAGCTGAGTAGTAAAAAAAAATCACAGAATTGTTCTTCTAAACATCCGAAAGTAAGCAAAAAGGTATTGTGGTGACATCAGATCATAAACCAGAACATAGTTTGAATTAAAAGCTATCAGAACTTCATACTATAAACAGCCACACACTATAAATACTTTAGATAAGCAACATACATATGCTCACCAGTTCTAAGGTCTATATTATTATGCCACTGCAATTCACCTCAGGGAAAGAAAAAAAGAAGGGTGTTCTTCAGTGCAATTAAAGCACAGAAACATTGAAGTTCCAAGGTGCCTGTCATTCCTCTGTCTAAAATCAAAGCTGGTGTAACTACAGAAGACGACTTACTGGAGGAGGCACACTGCAAACTGGAAGGTGTTGCCCACTGAAAACCACTGAACACCCTGGGACCTGCTGTGTGCTGCAGGCTGGGATGTGCTGGCCTGTGCAAAGCGGTATCCCATGTGGAGCCACTGTTGTCACTGTGTATGAGACAGGAACTGTGCCCTGATGGATCTGTAGCAAAAGGAAAAAAAAAAGTAGTAGTAAGAACTTACTGCAAACTCTTAACAGCGTTGTACAGCATGCTGAGTAAATTAACAAGCTTTTACCTACATAGTGGAAAACACATTTTCACAATGAATGTCTGAAAAAGACGGGCATGCCTCTAATTCCTGTTCTTTCAAATATTCTTCTCAATGTACTACTTATTGATGAGTATTTTGGGGGCAGGGCAAAGAGGGATCTCTCAGTTTAAAGTGACAAAACTTTGAAGTTTTTTTTTTTTTTAAATACTGAATAAGAAATCTTTGATGCTCTGGTAAAATTGAAAAGCCTTATCGTCAGGAAGCATGGATTCACAAACAGTAATTATTTCAGGAAAGCTCATTCTTCCTTCTTGTTCTGCTAAGATGGAAACCATTCAAACAGCTCATTAGGAGGTGAGAATAACTCAATTAAAGACTGCTGATTTACTGAACTGTATCATAGAGTCAGAAACAGAGGTCAACACAGGAACACAGATCACTGAATGGAACTTAAAGGCTAAACCTGTGCATCACCAAAGTCAGAAACCCCTCTCAGAAGAGAGGCTGAATTTGACCTGGTTCTAGGTCTGGTAGAAAAGTTAGGCAAATAGTGTAATGCTGGCTGTGATTCAGAAATGCTCAGAATAAGAAATAACCTCTTAAAAGGGGTCTGTCTCTGAAGTATAAAATATCACCATGGAGGGCCTCAGTAAGTCTGATCATAGATGCTGCTTGGAAGGTACAGGCAGTCAGATGGAACAACTGCTTATTCACACTTGTCATGATGTAATCTTGCAACACAAAGCAAGAGCATGTTTTGATTTTTAAGATACTCCAGCAGTAAAGATGTTCATCAGTATATAAAGTTGTGAGATGGCAAGAATGCTGGTTAGGTTCCACCCTTGCGCTTGGCCTCTGTGGCTTTGCACACGTAATACAATACATCAGTTGTATGCAGCAGCATTGAATACAAGTAGGACTTTACATAGGGTTGTTAAAAGTTGCATTCTATGTATGTGTAGTTTCAGAAGTGCACACCCAGACAAGCGGTTCATGATTATGTAGCACCCAAAGCACATGTACTGCAGCCTGCCAATTTGAACAACAAAAGGAGATGACAACTTCTTTTACTGTTCTTTAGTTATGAACTCCATACCAATTCCTGTCTCCCGCTCAGAAATTATTTGCTTTCTGCACTACCTTTAGATCTTTTTTTTTTCATATCCTTTAAGGAGGAGCTGATTAGGTTTGGATGGCTTATTTGATTATGCAACAACACTATCACGATTTCTACTGTTATGTAAGCAACCAATTACTGGCATTATGAATTCTACTTCTGAACAATACATTTCAATAATTTATAGATACCTATACTAAGAAGAGATACTTAATGAGAAACAGAAATTTATCGCATCACATCTTAAAGATGTTAAATTAACTTCAGAAGCAAAATAAATGTATTTGAAAGGCCTTGGCCAGAGACCTACAGCACTACGGAAGTATGTGCATTGGAAAGTTCTTAACTTCCACTCTTCTTTAATAAGACTGGACATTTTTTTCCCCCCACTGCCTACTGTAGTGCTTCACACACCAAAAATAGTTCCCTCTGTAAAATAGAATTTAGTGTTATGTGCCTTCCATTGCCAACTAATCTAGAAATGAGAGGGATCTTGAACATTTGGGGGGGAAAAAAAAAAGACACCTTTGATATCCGCCTGTCTGCACTACAAACCTCTTACCTGATCATGAATGTCAACCATCACTGCATTCTGCTGTGGTGGGTGAACAGCTGGGCGTAACATACGAGGAGATACATTCGGTGGGCGAAAAGCTCGGGGCTCTTCTATTGCTTGCTGCTGTCCATAGGAGAGATGGTGATAGTTTTCATCTAGGCTAATGGAATTATGTCGAGACAGACGATCTCTCCTAGTTCTCTGACGTCGAACGGGAGGACTGGAAACACATTAAAAAGACTAGAGATTATATGAATGCCACAAGTCCTTAGTAACTAAAATCAAATAAAAATCAAGTTTCAAGAACATTTTTTTTAATTGCCCCGCAGGCCCAAGCTTGGGGCAATCCAAAACATGAACACAGATGGGGCGATGAACAGATTGAGAACAGGTCTGCAGAGGATGACTGACGGATATTAGTGGACAAAAATCTTGACATGAGCCAGCAGCATACAACTACAGCTCAGAACAATTTATAGCTCAAAGGAAACATCAAAATATTTACCATGTGATCTAGTCAGAAATACTGATGGTAGTCTAGTCTAAACACTCTTCTCTTGAGCTGAAATGAAGAATCAAAAGTGTTTATCTGTCTGTAGTTTACCTCCTTCTGTTTCGTGCAGGTGTGTTGCATCGTTCCCCTGAGAAGTGGTGTTGGTTGGGCCGAGCCAAAGGAGGCTGCCTACTTGATGTCATATCCCATGGTCGCATTGGCGGTGACGAGGCTGGTGATGCCGTTGTATAGTCAAAGACTGAATGGGAAAGGCGTTGGCGCTTGGGGCTGGGACCGTCTTCACTCTATATCAGTGAAAAACAAACAAAACATCTCCAGATGAGTGAATTACAACTATGTTTCAGTATTACTTTGCAGCTAGCATTATAAGGAGGCGTTCACTGCAGACTGCACTGAAACACCTTTAAGTTAATCAGCTGCAAGTAGCCATCCATTTACTACTCTTCTAACAGAAATTTGTGATAGCTCCCTAACTCCTGAAGAATAACTACATTATACTTCAGAAGCAGCAATATATCAAATACTCTGATGTCTATCAAACCCAAATTTATTATCAGGAAAGATAATAATATGAGGAATATAAGGTATATCCTACCCCTACATTTAAGGGTTACAGAAGCATGAAGACGTATAAGCACAGTCTTCGTGCTTGTGCTCTGTGTTGCCTCCCTTTTATTGTGAAGGCCATGCTATAATGGCTAATCAGATATTTGGTTTGTACTGCAGTCAATTCCAATTCTGCTAGCTTAGCACACAGGTGCTTGTTTTTCTACTTCCTAGTATAAAAATTGTCATTGGGAAGTACCAACACATGATCTAAAAAAAAAAAACCACTAAAAAATCACCAACCTGTCTGTGTACTTCAATAAAATTCATCCAGTACTACATAACACCTAGTTTTCAGTGTTAGTGATATGAAAGCCATTCACCTCCAAGTAATGTTCTCCCGGCTGCTTCTGAATACAAGCAATGACCTCTCTTTTCCACTGCGTAACCATGCTATCGACTCTACTTAAATAGAGACAGATGCCATTCTTGTCAAAAAATCCTACAGATGTCTCAGAATCCAGCAGCAAATGCAATAAAAGTTTCTTCCCAAGCTCCAATGTACTCTTCCCTCAGAATTATAATCTGTCATGTTGCTAACAAATTTAACGACCAAAATATTCCACTTCAGAACCCAAAGTCTGAACACATGAAAACTAAAAGCAACACAAGAACTGCTATGCTACATTCACCTTTGACCTCAAGCATCACAGACTTCTCTGACACTGCTTTGCTGCTCTCCAGCTTATTTACTCACTCATTTCTGTCTCTCTGACTCTGTATTCAATTACTGATTACTGCAATCGATAACTGCAGAGAAAACCCACTAATCTACACATTGGTACAGGTCTCATTTCAGATTATTTGCAGATTATCAACTACTTCTGGTTCTTAGCTTTACAGGGGACTATTTATTTTCTGAACACTATCAGTTGCTTTCTGATAGGTTAGTAATGATATATATGTTGTCCTCCTGCTCTTTACTGTGCAAATACATTGTTTTGTAACTCCTAGGTTCTGTGCATGAGTTTAAGGAAAAAAAAAAGGTATTCTTCCTCACTTGACCACTTTGATTAAATTTCACTTTTTTCAGACTCTTGCTTTCAAATACCTTAGTATAAACTACTTTCCCCGCAATGATGATGTAGGAAGAGAAAAAGGAGAGGAAAAAAGTGAATGCAAAGTGCACTGAGATGCACATTTTCAATTCTACATTTTTTTTTTCTAAGCATAGTCCCCCCAGGGGAAACAGGCTGATGATGCATGTACCTGTTTATCTCCCAGTCATTTTTCAACTCCTTTACCATCTCCACCTGAATATTAACATTCATTATCAATATTCAGTGTCAAATAGCATGAGAGAAAAAGAAGTCAGAATACAGGTATGCTCCTGAAGGTTCATGAAAGCAGGAGTGCATGTGATTCTTCCAGAAGGCTGACCCTGTTGTCAGGAGCTCAACTTGATATAACCAACCAAGGAGGAGATACTTGAGAGCAGTTAATGCTTCTATGAAAACAGAAATCTTACCAGAGTTCAGAGGGTATTTCCAAAGGACAATTCCTAAACTAAACTACATTTGTTCTTCTACTCACAGATCTGATCATTTAATCTGTGCTTACTCTTGCAGTGGAAGGAGCTGAAGAGAAGGATGACTTTTGGATCAACATAGGAGATTTCTAGATGTGAGAATTTTTTGCATCATGAAGTCTATTCAAATTAAAATACTGGAAATAAAAATGCAGGTAGATAAGATGCTGTGGTCTTGGGAAATTACATGGAAAAGCCAAATGAAAGAAGGAGTTATGGGCCTTAGTGAAGCTGGCAGAGAGCAAAGCACTGTGAAGGAATAAAATAAACATTGTTGACTGGCTATACACCCTATGTACGCCATTGTCTGGTGATCTCCCACTCCCATAATTTAATTCTCGCACCTTTCCCAAGCAGTAACACTAACACACCCAGCCCTGAAGAAAGCAGTTTAGGGAGGAAAAAAAAGTTTTGTGATTATTTTTTTTCTTTTGTACCTGGAGTGCACCACCTCAAAGACAGCGGATATGTAAACTGTTCACTAGCTAGCCATCATCATCACTGCAGCTTACCACATCATATACCTATTTCGAACTCCATACTAAATACTAGTTGACCTCTACATTTAGCAACAGTACTTTCACTCCAACTTGTGTCCTGTTAAGAAAGAAATCAAAGATAAAGTAAAGTTTGGAACTATATGCAAGTATAGTTTTAAAAACTAATTATGTTTTTTTCTCCTATGCTGAGGAAGAAAGAATCTGAAGCTAAGTCATATTTGCAAATTGATTAAAAAAATACAAACAACCCCAACACAAAGATGACCTAGAGTTTCATATTAATTCTTAGCATTATACAGCATAGTAAACAGATGCTAGCTGATCACTGACAAGAATGTGCAACTATGAACTGTAGCACCAGGATAGGTGCTGCAGGCAGCTCTGGTTTTAGATTCTAACGCTACATGCTGAAGAAGTGTGAGCGCAAAACAAGTGGCAAGGAGCAGCAAAGTCTTGTTTTCAAATATGTTTTATTTCTGTCGCTTAGTAGAATGACATCAGTATATTTCCACAGAATTGTTGCAAATCAACCCTCCTTATCAAGCCCTCCACCTAAAACTTACTCACAGACTTAGTCTGAGGATTTTTTGTATCTGAGTAGGATTTCTAGTCAGGTTTCAGTCCAGATTAAACACTACTGAATAACTCCAATGAGCTCACCATTCACTTGAGCATATCTGTACCACTCACACACAGCAGCTGATCCTCTAAAGACAATCAACTCCAACTGCAGAAGCAGATTCACTATAAATTCAGTCTGGAAATTCTAGACAAATAAATAAATTTTATGCTGTTGAGATGAAACATCAACATGAAACCAAGTATAAAAAAAATGAGGAAAATAAAAAGTATGTTTCAAATAAGTGAGTGAACCTGAGTTGCAAGCTCCTGAGGGGAGGATGTTGTGAAACTAAAGTCACTTTCTAATGTGAAGATTAGTTCAGAGAATGTTCAAGACAATATACAGAACATTACAGAAGCTCTGGGGAAAGCGAGGCAACACCTTAAATCCCAAGCAGGATTTTCTAAATTCACATTTATCTATTGATGCTGTTCACAAGCACTGCTGATAGAGAACAAACCAGCAGAACCTAACAAGCAACCAATGGGACACAACTGGCTATACCGACAATGACTCTAAATTATAAGCAAGACAAGCTTTTCAACAAGTTTTGGCAAACTTCAACTTAATCCAAAATTCTGTATTTTGCATGGATATTTTATTCATTTTCACATATTTTTAAAAAAAGTAAACCTGAAGTTAAAATACATGCAGAATTATTCTTGCAAATTTATTATTATAAAATTGGAAAGTGATTATCCACATTATTATGAATCACAAAAAATCAAAATCGATTATAATGAATTTATGTTCTTTTTTAGAAAATAATTAGTCAATAGATAGATTTTAAAAGAATAGTTAACATGAAAGGCATTCTACAACTGCAAAAGGGCCTCTCAAAACAAGTGCTACAGTAAGATTAAATTAGTTTAATAGCTAACACTTTGAAGGGCTTTAAAGCACACCTACATTAAGGGCACAAAACATGACCTGGCAGGTGTTCAATTAGAAAACGCAACAAGTACTTTTACACTAATGTAAAACAGAGGAAAAAGATCTGCAAAACCATGTTAGGAAATAAAGGAAGGTTTAAAGGTATCTTGATTGTTTAAACACAGGAACTTATCCTACATTCTTTTCAGTACAAAGCTAATATGACCTATCTCTGTATAAAAAAATCCAACAGGAAGTAAAAGCTGGTGAAAATCTCAGAGAGGATGATACCAAAAGACACCAAAATACTGCAACAGGAGTCTCTCAAAAAAGATGGGTATTCCAGGCAACTACATAAACACCAAATCTGGGGACTACATAAATACCAATGTAGGACTTCTAAGTACATTAGAAGACAAGCAATATGGACTGTAGGAAATGAAATAATATGAGATGATTATGACCAATAAAGTACAATTCTTTCCCCAAAGATATAAAGCATTTTAAACTACATTTTTTCGTTTGAGTGAATAAAAGGACAAGGTAATCTTGGTCCTTAAGGAGAAAAATAGGACTGGTTGTTCCTTCTACTTGCATTTCTAAACAGTGTTTTACAGGAACTTCTTATATTTATACCTTCAAGTTGCAAGACTGTCTAAAAATCTATGCCAAAATTCTGATTTCAAACAAAATACACATCTAACTTATTGTCTTCTGAATCTTTTAGATGCCTCTGGTAAATGAGACTAACATTCATACAAAGAATAAACATTCATCAATTTCTGTGTATGCTTCTAAGACACGTTCACAATTACAGTGGCTAAGCAGCAGTATTCAAAAAATATAAATATAAATCTCTATATTTATATTTACATAAATATAAATATAAAATCTTTAAGTGATTGCTTAATTTGGATAATGCCTAGCAAAATATATTTGCCTACAGCTTCTTTTCTAAACAATTTTATTGTCATGCTTTTATGTAACTGGAATTCAATACATTCAGAAAGTTTTAACTCAGTAATTCCACCTTTATTATATATTTAAAACAGATATCTGGGCAGTAAAATAAAAAGTCATTTAAGTTAAAACAATTACCAAGGCAAAAGAACCCACACTGTGCACACGCAGGGAAGGTGAGGCACAACAAACCATCTGGCTACTCACAGACCCCAGTGCTCCAGGCACCAGCCCCACAGGCCTGCGGGGCCCCAGCTGCTGGCCTTGCCTCCACTCACCACGTCTCAGCAGTGGCCTGCATTCAGTCCGTGCAACGCACACACACGCACACATGAGATAAGGGTGAGGTCACGCAGAGGATTCATTAAGAAAGGATGTAATAAGAAGGTAGGACAGGCTGCAGTGACCATGTGCAGGGCTCAGACAGACAGGCATACCGACCGGCTGCAGATACACACAACCGACTGCTCTGTACCCTCTTCCTCCCACCCACTCTCTGCTCACCCCCATTCCCCTTCCCAAAGCACCGCCTTGGCAGCTGGCACAGCTCCACAGGCCCTCCAGCAGCCTGGGCCTTGGGTTTGCATCCTTATCAGCTGCAAAGTCCTTGCTTGCCTGCAAGCAAGTTTCTTGATAGTCAGTGTGGTTGACCAGGGCTGGTTTTAGACCCTCTCTAGTCCTTCTTTTTCAAGTTTGGCTGGCAGATTTGCATCTCTGTACAAGTACTTGATCACATAATCTCACTGCAATAAGCATTCCCACAAACTCTTCTCTATTACTGACTGACCAGGTTTAGTTTGGTTACCATCTCCCTTACCGTTCATTGGTCAGGTTTTGCGTCTTGGTGAGTTCCTTTCTGTGGTTTCAAAGAATCATAAAATGGCCTGGGTTAAAAAGGATCTCAAGGATCATCGAGTTTCAAACGCCCTGCTGTGGGCACGGTCATCAACCACTAGACCAGGCTGCCCAGAGCCACATCCAGCCCGGCCTTGAACACCTCCAGGGATGGGGCATCCACAACCTCCTTGAGCAACCTGTTCCAGTGCGTCACCACCCTCTGTGTGAAAAACCTCCTCCTAATATCCAACCTAAATTTCCCCTGTCTCAGTTTAAAACCATTCCCCCTTGTCCTATCAGTATCCACCCATGGAAGCAGTCGTACCCCCTCCTGTTTATATGCTCCCTTCAAGTATTGGAAGGCCACAAGTATTGGAGGTCTCCCTGGAGCCCTCTCTTCTCCAAGCTAAACAAGCCCAGTTCCCTCAACCTTTCCTCATAGCAGAGGTGCTCCAGCACTCTGATCACCTTGGTGGCCTCCTCCGGACCTTTTCCAAGAGCTCTGCGTCTTCCTTGTGCTGGGGCACCAGGCCTGGTCACAGTACTCCAGATGGGGCCTCACAAGAGCTGAGCAGAGGGGGACCACCACCTCCCTCTCCCAGCTGGCCACTCCTCTTTTAATGCAGCCCCAAACACAGTTGGCCTTCCGGGCTGCCAGCACACACTGCTGGCTCACATCCAGCTTCTCGCCCACCAGGACTCCCAACTCATTCTCCACAGTACTGCTCTCAAGGAGTTCTTCCCCCTTTTCATAGTTTTCCCGCTCAGCACTGAAATGCTCCTTGACCAGACACTCACAGGAGTACACACTCTCTCCTTCCACATATATAAACCACACGAAACTGCCATTAACTGTACACAGAGAAACTGTGAGGATGTCAGACACTACAGCTGAGAAAGAATGAGATAAAGACTATTTACAAAAACTGGACAAGCCAACATCTTCCCACCCTTTGTCTTAAACAAGAATACTTGAAATTAAAAGTGTGGAAAAAAAATAACAGCAGAAAAAAGTGATCATATTAACTTTAAAGGCAACAAACTTAAAGCTCTTCATCTTTATGTATAAAGACCAAGATTTCCTCTAAATGCACCCTCAAAATTCTAGATCTAAATAAATCTGGAAAGGAAGTACTAAAAAGAAGCAATTATATGCAATAAATTGAAGAATAATGGTCTAAGAGAAGCAAAAAAAATAGGGATTGTGAACAGGCATGATTATTTCCAAGCCTAATTGCTGTTCTTTTTCCAAGACAATGTGAAAAAAAAAAAAAAAAAAAGATTACCCAGTTGAACAGAGGGTTGCATCACAAAAGTTTTGTCTACATACAGACTTACCAGCAGAATCATACTGAGACGATACACAGCTTTTACAGGCAAAAGCTCCCTAGACAAACTTTAGCTGGCAGAATAAACAATCTTTTGCCAGTGTAACTGAGTTTGCCCAATGAATTTTGCTGGCCTGGTTGTGCTGGTTAGCAGAGTTCTGATCTGTTCCTCTGTTGTTGCTGGTTTTTTTTTGTGCTGACAACTGTGTGCTAGAAGAGCTAGATGATAAAACACTTTTTGCTCAGCTTCTGCAGCACTAAGCAGGATGTAGAACTTCTCTCTCCTTCAACCTTCCACCTTCCATATCAACATCTTACCTGTTCTTGTGAATAATAAAATACTCGGATCCGGCACCATGGCTCCAAAGGGAGGAACTAAAAAAAATTATGTTTGCTGACTGGGAACACAATCTGGCAGAACACAGCAGCAAAGTGGATGTAAAGTGGGCATGCAGTGAGAAAATAAACATTTGGATAGCGATGTCCACACTTTGCATCCCCCAGACACCAAATTAAAACCCTAGATTCCAAACATTCAAGACAACTGTTACATACAATGCGTCACAAAAAGCCTTTTAAGTCCTGGTTAGGTTTCAGTGACAAGTTTCATTACCAGTAACTGTTCTGAAAGCCAATTTTTTTTTTCTAGCCCACATTCAGTTTTAGATTTGTGATCTACAGACAACTTGAATGCATGGCTAGCAGAGTATACACAAGACAACTTCCTGATGAAGGAATGTTACAGTAATGTGAATCTAATCTAATAAAAACTTGGAAAAGAAGTACAGACCTTCCCAAACCTGAGAGCTGGCTCAAACAAGTTGGGTGGCTGAAAGGAAGCCCAGTGAGGCAGCTCTTAGGGTTCAGAAGTCTTAGGAGAGAGTACCTGTTATCCTGTGTCCAGTTCTGAGCTCCTCAGTACAAAACAGAGGGAGAGAGGTACTGAGAGAGTCTGGTGAAAGGCCACTAAGATGATGAACCGACAGCAGCATCTCTCCTACAAGGAGAGGCTGAGAGAGCTGAGAGAGCTAGGACTGTTCAGCCTGGAAAGGAGAAGGCTCAGGGGAATCTCATCAACATGTACAAACACATGAAGGGAGAGTCCAAAGAAGACAGAGCCAGGCTCCTTTCAGTGGGGCCCACTACCAGGACAAAAGGCAATGGACACAAACTGGCACATAGGAAGATCCCTCTGAACACCTGGAAGCATTTCTTTGCTGTGCAGGTGATAGAGCACAGGCTGTCCAGAGAGGGTGTGGAGTCCACTCCTTGGTGATCTTCAAGCCACCTGGATGTGGTCCTGAGCAACCTGCACTGGGTAGCTCTGAAGGGGTTGGCCCACACGGCCTCCAGAGGCACCTTTCAACCTCAGTCATTCTGTGATTCTGACGCAGCACAAATCTGTGCTGCGTCAGATCTTCACTGAATGCTATGCACTAGGCTTTCAGTAGTGTTCTCCTGTGAAAGCCAGAAAAAGCAAATCAAATAATACTTCATGGTAGAGGCCCAAAAGTTAATGTACAGAAGTATCCTTGTGAGCACATATACGGTTTTCCACTTAACCTTGGCACATCTCAGAGTTTTTGAAATGGGATACAACTTGGCTCTGCTCTTCAGAAAGGACTGTCAAAAATTGCAGAAGTCAGTATGTAACTAGAACTTGAGACAAAAAAATTTCAGTAGAGGCAGAGAAACACTAAGCATGACAACAGTCATTTCTATGGTTACAGCAGAGTTCAGAGGGAAAAAAGGGCAGAAGATAACTCCTTTTTGCCTCCTTTCTCTGGGGTTAGGCAAGAAATATTTTGTATTTCAAACCTTAGAGACAAAAGAGTCTTTAGGAAGTAACTTGAGTAAGGAAGAAAACCTCAATCTTTCTTCATTTTTCTAGAAAGAAGATCATCTCCTAAAGCATTGATGAAGACTGCCAGGTAGAGCATCTGCTCAGCAACAGCAGAAGTTGCACTATGAATGCTCTCACCCCTGCTCATACAATGACTTACCCTCATCACAGCATGAAAGAAAAAACTGGTCAGTTCTATCAAAAACGCAGCCCAGAGCTGGGCTGACAGACACAAGGCTAATAGTAGGAGGCTCTGGAGGAAGGACACAGCTGAGTTTGTGATATTGTTAAGTTCGCTTAGGCCAGAGGCATCAGGAGATTTCAAGGATAGAAATAAAACTTTAAGACTCAAGATGAAAGGGCTCCTTAGATAATCAGCAAACAAAACACAATATTTGTCACGGCGCCTACATGAAAAACAGTTGTGTTGTGTTGGTTTTTTTTCCAGTTATGAAGTTGTTGTGATAAATGCAAAAGACAATGCTTCTGCAAATGAACTAGGAGGTAATAAAGCTCTTGGGACAGAAACTCTGAAAAGCCTCTTATTTTCCTGAGAAGGGAGAGCAAGCACCACTGTCTTCTTACAGATGGAAAGCCTACAGAAGATCCCTGGTGAGGCAGCTCTGTGCTACTTAACTATTTTTCTATCAAGTGAGGAATAGTTCCAAAGCAATCCAGGCAAACTGGTTGGACAACAATCAGCAAAAAGCTTAATTAAGGTGCAACAGAGATTCCCTTCTTCTCTCACAGAGTTTTTAAATAGCTGCTGTTGGCATTTTACCGCTGTTGAACGAAGAAAAGACTTGGCTTTAGACATTTTGACAAATAGAAATCAGTAGAGGGCACCAAAAAGCAAAGGAAGTTTTCCTAATCTTTCACAGGAGCTCACTAAAAGAGGATCAATTCCAAGTGAAGTCAAGCCTCCACCTTACCAGACGTTTCACGTATTAGTGCCCCAACAGTCAATATAACTGTCCAACTTGAAATAGAATGAAATAAAATGTACACCATCTATATTCTTACTCCTGCCTTTCAGATTCCTCCTGGGGAAGACGAAGAGCTCCTTAGAAAAATTAAATGACCAAACCTTTAGGAATCTAAAACTTGCTCCATACAAATTCCCATCCAGTTCACTAGCAGTTTAACTCATGTTGTTACCAAGTACAAACACACAAGATTGTTCTGAAACTCAACAAGACTACAGTTTAAGTTTCAACTTGCTTTTTAGTAGTAGTCCTGAAGAACTCACTTGTCTTCATAACTGCAGAAGTTGTACTACTCTTATCTGAGTATAGAAATAATTTGTTAGACTTCCTCACTGAGAAGCTGAACAAGTAACTTGACTTTGGAAATAGTATCACTTCAAATCATATTATCTCCTATAATCAGAGTAAACCATGTTGAAATAAAACGTGTACGGATGGGCTTATGCTCAGATTCAAATAAGAAAATCTTGAGATCCCTAACTTATGAACCCCTCTAATTTATACACAAATTTTCTTGCAATTACCACTCTTAGCACGTACTGTTTGCGGTAACAAGCCCAGGGAAACCTTTACATTTAATACTACGTACACATACTTTCTTTTCTACAGGTTTGGAGATTGAGGAAGATAACATTACCAACTTCTGCTCATTACAGCTGCCATAGCACCTCATCCACTCTGCTATCTCACACTCAATCCTCTGACTGCACACACTGTGCTCTCTAGCTGCTCAGCCAAATGGAGCTTCCTCCTCTTTTTCAGGACAGCAAGTCCCTAATGCCACAGTTACAAAACTTCACTAAAGAAAGAAAAAAAAAGGTGTATATCCTTCAAGCAATAATGGGTTCTGCTGGGTGAGCAAACAGCAAAATCCCTGGGATGTGGGTAAATGCCACAAATTTAGCAACTGCAAGCAGTGGTGCTTTTTCAGCACATGGTGATTATGAACAAGCATGTAAACAGCACTGCGGAGTCAGGCAGGAATGCCAGAACCAGGTGGGCGCTTGGTGACCATGTCTGCCTTCCCACACTGGCTGCCTCACCAGATGGTCAAGCAACATACTGAAAAGAGTGCTCCCAATGCCACTGTCACGTGGCTTCAGGACAATGAACGTCTGCATAAGTAGTAACTACGTTACCTCTGTAAAGAATCATAGCTGAAAACAAACGCCTCCAGAAAGCATCTAATGCACAAATAGTTTTAAAACACTCTTCTTAAGGAAGCCGCAAACATCTTCCTGGTCCACGTATAACGAAGAACACCTCGCCTTAAACGCGAAATAGGAATCGGTACGCACTGAACATCCCGAAGGCAGAGCCCCAAGCCGCACACCTGCAAGCAGCAGTCACCCCCTGCACAGCCGCTCTTTCTCGGCTCGTGACCGCGCAGCGGCCCGCAGGCACACAGGAGACGCCGACGCTTCTTCCCGACCCGAGCTCGGCCACGGCCAACCGGCCCTCGCCCGCCGAACCGGCACGGCCCCGACACGAACGCAGCCAACCGCCCCTCCCCGCCGGTACCTGAGGCCGCGGGGCCCCGCGGGGCCGCGCCCCCGCCTCCTCGGCGCGCCCCGCGGTGCCCGGCGAGGCTCCGCCGCCGCCTCCTGTCGTGTCGGCTGCGGTTCCCGCCGCCGCCGCCGCCCGGCCCGGTCCTGCGCCGCCCGCCCGCACGGTCGCTTCCGGGAGTGGCGGCCCAGCGCCCTCCGCCCATCACAGGGCGAGCCCCGGCTGCGCCCCGCGACCCTCCCGCGCCCGGCCCGCCGCCCCCCGCGGCCCGCTGCCGCCACCACCCGCCATCTTCCGCCCCTGCGGGCCCCGCGGCCCCGCGCCGCCTCCGGGTGCCGGTGACGTCACGCTCCGGCGGGGGCGGGCGGAGAGCAGCCAGCCCCGCCTCACACCCGGCAGTGCGCGACGCCCTTTGTTTGCACCTGCCAGCGGCCGGCGGACCGGCGAGCGCGTCACCGCCGCGGCCGGAAGTAGGCGGTGAGCGGGCGGGGGCGGGGCCTACAGGCCTGGCGCGCACGCGCAGCAGGTCGCCAGATCGCTCCGTTCCCAGCCGCTTCTGCGGGCGGCCCGAGCGGCGGCGCGGCGGGAAGTCCCGCCCCTGCTCGTTTCGGGGCGGCAGACGGGGGCTCTTCGCACCAGGAGTCGTCCAGTCCCTCCCGATTAGCTGGAATACTATGAAATTAACCTGTGATTTCAAAACACAAGGGGTTTTACTCTTAGGAGGGCACTGAAGCGCTGATCTAATTCCGATTTCTAAAGAGGATCATTTAAAACTTCACTAATACGTGCCCTTTTCCAG
Source organism: Numida meleagris (assembly GCF_002078875.1). Taxonomy (NCBI): domain Eukaryota; kingdom Metazoa; phylum Chordata; class Aves; order Galliformes; family Numididae; genus Numida; species Numida meleagris. Next base: position 51,488,311 of record NC_034438.1, on the reverse strand, counting down.
GCACCTCAAGCCAAAATGTCAGCTTAGTATCAAGTAAACCGCCTTGCAAAGCAGCAGGAAAATACAGCCTTGCAAAAAGTCCCCCAGCCTTTCCGACTCATGAAGTCAGAGCAGCTGCAGTAAGACATCCTACGTTACCTCGCAGTTAGCAGCAGCACTGCCTTATTAACAGAGCATCATATGGCAGCAGTGTTCAGAATACTGAGGGAATGCAAGCAAAAAGAAAAATACTGTACATTCACTTAGTAAAAGATTGTCCTGAATGAAGTGTATTTCTTAACGTGACAGAATCAACATAATTCTTAAAAATGAGTACTGTGCTTGCATAGCAAAGTCTTTATATATTAAAAGAAATACATAAAAAAAGGTAAATATTGATCTTTTGAAGGAGAAATTTATGTATGCCTCACCTTGTCACCATCATCGTTGCAAATGTGATCTTGATGGATTGACTGGCATTGAAAGGAAGTAGCAATGCTACCTGCAAAAGAAGGTGGGTAAAAAACTTGTTAAAATGATAACCCAATTCCTGTGAATGCTAAAAATAAAGACAAATCTACCAGCCAGTTGTTTTTTTTTTCCCCCTCCACACAGAAGAGAGGTTCAGTTGCCAAATAGCTAAGTCTGACAAGTCATGCATTTAATTCTGATGCTGGAATAAGCATCAGAGATGCATTTTGCACAATGTGCCAGCAATAACTTCAGAGATTTTTTCCAAACATTTAAACAGAACAAAATTTGAGCTAGTTCATCAATCCAAAGCAAACATATGCAGTAACATACCATATGCACACACAGAGAGAAGCTACAAGGCTCCGTGTTAAGGTGCTGTAGTCCTGCCCTGTATCCTTTACTAAAGAAAATGTCCAGCACCCTGGTTAGCCACAAAACAGCAGTTTCTCTCCAATGGTCTATTAAGAATAACAGTGGATTAAAAAATCCAACATTAAAGCAGAAAGGCATTTGCTCTTATCTATCTTATCTCTTGTGGAATTTCTGCCTGCTTAACGTTTTTCATCAGTTTCATTATGCTGCATTCTCTACATGGTACAGCACACTTCTGCAAAGACTCACCCCAGTCCTGAGACTTCTATCCAAGCAGAGTAACAACCTGAAGCTTGATTGTATCAATACAGATTCCCAAGCATGTGCTTTTCCCTGCTCAGAAAGCAGAGGAGTCGGGTAACCACTGCTGCTGATTTTGTACTTTCTAAAAATACTGGGTTAAACAAAAAATAATAAAATAAAATGTACAGAGACAAAAAACAAACAAACAAACAAAAAAAAAAAAAAAAACAACAGCCTTATTGTAAAGGTACACTATTTCATGATGTTCCTCACAGAACATATATGTAGAAATTTTCTCCATGGTTTTCCTGGGGGCCTTCTGTTACAATTTTGAAATTTGAATAATCCTGTTCTGTAAGATAGACAAGGAATTCCATGCATAAATTTTTTCATAAATCTTTGCAGCTTATGGGATGTTTAGAACCTGTACAGCACTGATCAAAGATGATGCTTATTACAGAAGCAGGCAGTCTGCCACTCGGCAGAAATCATGGCCAGTCAGAGCAAGCCTCCAAAATCACTCTGTAATTGACGGGGAACAGAATCCTTAAATCCTTAACTCCTTATTGTCATCACTGCCTAAGCATTAAAACTGCATTGTTTTTGCTTTTTTTCCCCCCTGACTTCTAAAATAGGATGTATAAAATGGGAAAAGCAGGACAATTAGTTTCTTTTTGCTCCACAGCAGCCAGAGCAGATGTGCTTGAGGAAACACTGCACAGGCAGCACCCTACCTACTGTTTAACAATTGTTAAACAGCTTCTAATGCCTAAGAGTGCATAATGATGTCTTACAGAAGTTGAGTGTTCACATATTAAAACTTATAAGTCACACAAATTTCTTAAAAGAGGCATTCTTGGAAGATCCCACAGGCTACACAGCCTTCGTCTCTGTTTGGCTTTCCAACCCAGAAGGCAGTATACTTGGTTTCATTTTCATAGCAGAACATGCAGACCCACACTGTTATACTGAGTGCATACCTACAGCTTCCTTCCACCTTCATAAATTAGATGTAGAAGCTTCAATCTATAAATACTTCACTGTGGTTTTGTAGAATCTCGTTATCATAGAATCACAGAATGGCTTGGGTTGGAAGGGACCCCAAGGATCATCAAGTTCCAACCCCCCTGCCACAGGCACGGCCACCAACCTCCAGATCTGGTACTAGACCAGACTGTCCAGAGCTCTATCCAACCTGGTCTTGAACACCTCCAGGGACGGAGTATCCACAACGTCTCTGGGCAGCCTGTTCCAGCACCTCACCACTCTCTCTGTGAAGAACTTCCCCCCGACATCTAATCTAAACCTTCCCTCCTTGAGCTTAAAATGATTCCCCCTTGTCCTATCACTATGTACCCTTGTAAAATGTTGATTCCTGATGTTAGCTAAAAGCGCGTGCCTTTAACTACTACAGCTGCAAATGGACAGAGTTCTTGAAAACACATTGTTAGGTTATTTCCTCTGTCTCAAGACTGTTACATGTTGTGGGAACTGTATATTCTCGACATGATGAGACCCTTGCTTGTCACCAAGGGTTGTTGTGTTTCCCTTGTTTCCCTGGCATTTCCAGGACAGAATAATGCTTCAAAAGAGGAGATTTCGTTTATATCCTTATTAATTCCACAGTTCTGCTCACAAGGGAAAAAAGGAAAAAAAAAAAGAAAAAAGAACCAGAACACTGCATGAATATACATATCCTTCTGAAAAAGATAAAAAAAACTCATAAGTTTCAATTTAAATTACTAATTAATTACAGTTGGTATAAATAATGCATTGATATAATAAAAGATCATTAAACAGATAAAAAGGCCATTAATTTATTTGGCTTGAGATAACAAAAACTGCACCAGATGCTGCAGTCTTCTTTTTGGCATCTCTTAGTACCAAACAAAAAGCCCGACTCAGCTGTCACAGCCCACTGCAAACTGCATGTGCGCTTCCAAGCAGGCTTTGAACTGAATCTATATTCATGCTCACCATAGCTGTTATTTTGGTCTAGCAGTTTAGAATGAAAAATAAGAGTCTTATTTAAGAAAACCTATGCTTGGATTTTCACGTTAGACATGCTTTCAGATGCTGAAAACTCAAGTGTTATTAAAAACACAGCAAACAATATAAAAATCTGAATAATAATAGTTTTGGCATCTCGGTGTTAAAAACAGCTCCAAAGCAGACAGGACAGCAGCAGCAGCACATTCCTCTGGGTCCCTAATGCCACGATGCAGTTGTCAACAGTGAAGCAATGCTACTGCAGCTAGCCTGTCACTGCTATTGATTCTTACCCCCTCTTCCAAGCCAAAACTGGCTTTTACAGTCCATCACTTTATGTTCTCAAAGCGAAACCTGACAATAAGCACTGATTCTACTTACTGAAAGAAGTTTAAAATTCAGTATCAGGAAAACCAAATCCTTTTCTTCTTGCTTGCTCTGCAAAGGAGTCCGCTGCTTTGTTTACAGATACATATTTGCTAGCAGATGGATCTATCATAGCATGTTAATGCCTCATGGAGGGGTTTTTTGTTTTTGTTTTTCTTTTGATCAGAAGCTTCAGAAGATGGTGAACCATGTTTACAACAAAGAAATGTCTTGTGTTAGGAGTTCACCTGCACTTACTGCTTACCACTGTACTCTATCTATCTACGCACAGGCTACTGTATTCTGTGTGAATGCGTATACACATAAAGACTGACATATACACATGTACATACAGATGCATATGCACATGTGGCTATACGGACATATATGCACATACGTTTAATATATGTATACATAGATGTATACAAGTATAAATATTTTACACATGCATATACTGTGTTTATTATGGTCTTCCACAAACCCCCACTCAGTTTTAACATTGCAGCCAGATGCTAGGAAGTTAATTAATGAGTCCAGTAAGTATCAAGCAACAGAAACAATTGAAAAAGCTGAGAAAGGGTGTTTTCAAGTAACTGTCCATAATTACCTAAGACAGAATTACAGAAGATGCAACTTGTAGGCAAAACTGTTTCCAAATCTTTGTAACTTATTACTTAAAAACAAAACAAAACAAAACAAAAAAACCTGCAGAGATATGCATGCTCTTTCAGAGAATATTCTCCAACCAAAATAAAGTCCATGTTAAAATATCTAAGTTAAGAAAAATCTTTGGGGGTGGGAAACAGCAAAATGACAAGGTGGTAGTAACATTTAAGTTATCACAAGACTGAAATTATGTAACTAGGTAAGCACAAATAATTAGCAATGTGAATAAGAAGTGTTTGTAAAAGAAGGCTCAGCAACACTGGAAAGCAGGTAGGCTGGCGGATTAAAATACTAAAAATATATTTTACATAAAATTGCAGTGTATACACACAGGTTTTATTTTAAAAATTAAAATATAAGCTTTGATCATTTTATTTCCCCTTTTTCCACAAATCACTCTGGAACTTGCAAATTAAAAGGGATTCAAGTGCAATATTCCTGAAATCAAATCAATCAAACAAAAGAACAACAACAAAACACCAAAAGCCTCCAGCAACTTATTTAGAAGTAGTACAGTTCAGTTGGAAGAGGACCTAACAGAGAACACGGAATCCAGCTGCTTGACAACTTCAGGACTAACCAAAAGCTGAAGCACATCAATGAGATCATTATCCAAACAGCTCTTGAACACTGAGAGCCATGGAACTTCAACCACTTCTCTAGGAAGCCTGTTCCAATGTCTGACCACCCTCACAGTGAATAAATGTTTCCTAATGTCCCATCAGAGCCTGGTACTGCTGTGTGCCATTTCCATTCTGCCCTCGGCTCCCAGGAGCAGAGCCCGGCACCCCCTCTCATTGCGCTGCAGGGAGCAGTGAGGTCAGCCCTCGGCCTCCTCTTCTCCAGGCCGGATAGCCCAGTGCCCCCAGCCTCTCCTCACAGGACACGCCTCCAGCCCTGTCACCAGCTTTGCTGCCCGCCTCTGCACGTTTTCAAGAACCTAAATGGCCTTTTTATATTGTTGATCCCAGAAATGCACTCAATATTCAGGATGAGGCCACACCAATGCTAAACGTAGCAGGAGAATCACCTCTTTTGACCAGCTGGCTGTGCTGTGTTTGATGTACCCCAACATACAGTTTGCTCCTTGGCTGCCCAGATACAGTGCTGGCTTGTGCTGAGCTGCTGTCACCAGCACTCCCACGTCCCATCCTGCAGAGCTGCTCTCCAGACACTCGTCTGCCATCTGTGCCTGTGTTCGGCACTGTTCTGTCCCACATGCAGAACTCAACATTTTGTTTTGCTGAACTTCATGCCACTGCTGATTGTCCAGTGCTCCAAGGTACCTACATCCCCCTGCAAGGCCTCTCATCCTTCCAGAGAGTCAACAGCACCACTAAGATTTGTGCCATCAGCAAACTTCCTAAGAATGCATCCAGGTTCTGCATTCATTTACCACTGCTGTTCAAGAAACACATACCAGTAGCACGTTTGGAAAGAAAAAGAGAGCATGCTATAACAGCCTTCCATGCTTTCCTGTAGAGGCTAATGCAACAACACAGATCAGCTTACTCCTCTAGTGTGGTGTAGGAAAACTACAAATAACTACACCTGACACTCGTAGCACCATCAAACCTTCTCAATCTACATGATGCCTTTTGTTTTTGCTGGAGATCGTGATGTAGCAAAACCAACAACATACATTCTGAGAAGCCACAGTCACCTGAAAGACATCAAGAAAGTTTAGGAAATAATGCACTAAAGTGAGAAAGAAACAATAAACCAAACTCTGGAAAGGAAAAGATCAGTGCTATTTAGCCAGAGGACTTTTTCTGACTGTAATACAACCAAACACAAGACACATTAAGGCAAACATGAAAAATTTGTTCTTTTCACAGGGGAAAAAAAAATCATTTAACAGGGCAAAAAAAACCAAAACAAAACCATTTAACCTCCAAATGATAATTTTGGATAAAACATTAATTCAATTCTGCAAATTTATCAGCTAATAGTCCAATTTCAAATCAAGAGTTCTGTTGTCAAATTACACAAGGCTTGCCTGAGATTCCTCATCAAAACTTCTATCAATACAGATGTAATGACTGATTAAGATATGTTAAAGTAAGGAGCTCCTGGTGTATTAGATGGCTGGCTGACTTCCTCAGAGAGAGTGGTCAATTAAGAAAAATTATTAAAAAAATAACTTCTGACTCATCACTTTGGAAGGAAGTCTATTTGACACAAGAGTTACAGACAATGGCCTACACAGGTCACAAGAGTTCCAGAAGAGTTTCTGTGTATCGCTGTAAGAAGAGAGAACAAAGAAATTATTATCAAGTTCAAGTAAGTTTCAAGGTGTGGTGTTAAGAAAAAATTGTACAAAACACACTAAGCTAATTTCCCATTTGATTCAGACCTTTGCAAAGCACAAGTATTTTCACTAGGAATGCTCCACGTGCTTTCTTGAAATCTGGAATCAATTCAAGCTCTAAAGCAAACTCAAAAAAAAAACCAAAAACAACCCCCCCAAAAAAATAAACAAAACAAAACAAAACAGAAAAAAAACCAGAGAGAACAGTGTTAAAGATAAAGCCTGGCAGCTTTCTGTCCATCACCTCAAATGCTGAGTTAACTTAAAATACGACCTCTTGATTAGTCTAAGATAAAACTGTAGGCAGCAGATAATGGGAACAGCTTCGTTCTGCCAAATTATGACAAATACATGTAATCTTGTTTGGGATGTCTATGCATTTGGATAATAAAAGGAGTTTCCAGAATGCTGCATATATGATGTCCTAGCCTACATCTAACCGCAATGTCATCTAAAACTTGTTCTCTACCTGATTAAAGCCACAAGCATGGACCTTGCATTACAGAAGGAAAGTAGCACATGCTATTCTTTTACAGATGCAATTTTCAAGAACTGTGATCACATTCACAATGACAATTAGAAGTTGGCTTCGCTCTAGCTGTAATGCATGACAGCAGCAGCAAGATAGCTGCAAGCGTACTGCTTCAGCTGGTAAATACAAACCTGTAGGGCACCTTAGCAGTCCACTGCGCTTCATGTTGCCACAACGGCATTTCAAGCAATGAACACATTACTAAGGAAGAAAGCTATCTTGGGATATACATGTTTCAATCATACTCAGCTGCTCTGTAAGCTGAGCCACAGACCACCAAATACAGTTAGTAGTGGACACAGCAATGCTATCTTTTGCTACTTTCCATCCCCCTCCCCCCTTTCTTTTTGAACACAGTCTTTCACAATCTTTGCACCTACTTCTGATCAGTTACTTATTAATATCCTAATGCAAAATAGAAAGATATAAAACATGATTTCTTAGCTGTCAAGAGTTTACAGATGTTCTGACTGCCTTGCACCTGTTATCTGGCTGATGTCATGTAGAGTCACATACAGGCTGCCCTGAAGATGGCACTGGTAAGGCAGTCCCTCAGATGGGGCCAGCAGAAGCAGCAGAGCCAGGACGCTGACACAGAGATCACCAGCTAGAGGCTCTGCTTGACAACAATGCAATCTATAATGTTAAGTTACAGATTCTTTTTTTGTTGTTTGTTTTTGTGTTAAAAAAGTAGTTTTTAATAATTCAGCTAAGCTTTTGAAATACTTCGTTTCTAAGAAACAGATATCTTCTCCTTACACTGAGACACCCCTGAAGAAAGGTGAATCACTTTTCATTCCTTTGTAAGAAAGGGCAGCTGAGCCTGAATCCCAAAGATAACCTCAGCAGCTTTCTACTCTGCATCACCAAAAAAGCTTTGACTGTGGTTTAACAGAAAACGATGCAGGAGGACAGAAAGGAACTATGAACAAATGTACAGAGCCTTGACTGCAGTGAGCAGATAGAAACTCTGTTGAACTACCTTTACACCCCCAAATCTTAGTCTGAACATCGGACCAACACAACACCTTGTGAGTAGAAGATCCTAATGCCATTAAAAGGAAGGCTTTAAATTCTGCTTGAAATATTATCTTTACTACAAAGCAAACAGTGGTAATTTTGCACTGAAGGCTAGCTCAGCTGCATCACACTGCTCTCTCACTCCTCCTCCTTCAAAAGAACAGGGGCAGAAAATACGATGGAAAAGGGCTCATGGCTGAGATCGGGACAGGGACATCACTCACCAATTACTGTCACGAGCAAAACTGACTCTGCATAGGGAGATTAATGTAATTTATTGCCTATTTCTAATAACAGACAAGAGCAGTAGAATTAAAAGCAAACTGAAAACACCTCCCACCCCCATCTATCCTCTCCTTCCTTCTCCCTCCAGACAGCACAGTGAACAGGGGCTGCATTTGGCTCATACTCCTTACTCCTCCCCTGCTCCAGCATCGGGTCCCCACATCCAGAGGATGCTACCCTTCCTGATCCTTCAAGTGCTTTCCTCATGCTGGAGTTCTTTAAGTACTGCTCCAATGTGGCACCTGTGGTGCAGACCTTCAGGAGCAGACTGCTCAAGCATGGGACCCCCATCAGCAGCAGCTCCCACCAACTCACCTGCTCCACTGTGGTCTCCTTCACAGACTGCAGTGTGGAGATCTGCCCTGCTGTGGTCCTTCACAAGCTGCAGAGGAACAGCCTGCTCCCCCATGATGCTCTCCATGGACTGTGGAGGAAAAGCCATCTCCCCCACAGTCCCCTCCATGGGCTGCAGAGAAACAGCCTGCTCCCACACAGTCCTCTCCACGGGCTGTGGAGGAACAGCTTGCTCTCCCATGGTGCCTTCCATGAGCTGCTGGGGGATAGCCTGCTCCCCTACAGTGCCCATCATGGGCTGCTGGGGGACTGCCTTCTCTGCAGTCCTCTCCATGGGCTGCAGAAGAACAGCCTCCTCCCCTATCGTGTCCTCCATGGGCTGCTGAGAAACAGTCTGCTCCTCTGTGGTCCTCTCCATGGACTGTTGAGAAGTTCTGCTTCAGCAGCTGGAGCTCCTGCACTCCTTCTGCACTGACCTTGGTGGCTGCTGGGCTGTTTCTCTCACTCCTCTCTTCCAGCTGCTGTTGTGCAACAGTTTTTCCCCTTTCTTATATCTGCTTTCAGAGGCACAACTAGCGTCGCTCATTGGCTCAGCTCTGGCCAGCAGCAGGTCCCTTCTGGAGCTAGCCCTTATCTGAAATGGGACAGCTCCTCAGCTTTTCTCACAGAGGCCACACGAACTGAATGTGGGGAAATAATACCAATAAGACCCTTCAGTAAGTGAGAGAGCAAGGTATGCAAGCCACTGTGCACAGCATCTCGTCAAATACATTTCCTTGCTGTGGTGTTCAGGAGATACAACTATGAGGTCTAATGCCTATCTTCTTCCTATGCAACATCCAAACTGAACTTTGCCACAATCCAAAGCAGTCTCCCCACTGTGGGAGTAACACAGCAATTTGTGAAAGCAAGTTTACTCAGAGTCACAATTTCTAATGCCTCAGTGACTGTAGCCTCAAGTTATATTGAGAGACCTCCAAGAGAAAACAGCCATTCAGAAAACTTCACAGCAGCCACCCCTTCAGCATTGCCAGTACTGAGTAAGGCCCTACAAGTGGTGCACACACAACTTACGCTTGTATATGTATATGTGTCCATATATCTACGTATAAAACATACACACAAAATCTCAGACATTTAATGAGAAACTTGAGCTTTCCCCCAGTTAAATTCTATTTCAGTCCCTTTTTCAAATCAAAGTGAGACACTCTGCCTCACATTGCCTTGAATCCAGGAAAAATAATCAGTTATTTTGTAATAAGCAAGAAGAGCCACACTCCCCAGCTACCACAGGAAGAGAATTGTTTTCCTTCTAAACCCACACATTAAACTAATCAGAGAGAACTGTCAGAATTTCTACCTAATTTGTGGATTGTTATAAAAGAGAATCTACATCAAGTTTGAATGAGTTGCTTCATGCCTGTCAAGATGAAGCTCAAACAATGCTAGTCCAAGGGAAAGAGGTGGGAGTTCAGTACTTTAAATTCACTCATTTCTGAGCTACAGAAAGCATATCGTTGCTTAAATGAATATCAACCAATACAATCATTACACTCACTTCCCAGGAATCATTTGATTCTGCCACCTATACTACTAAACTGAACTGTAAGTAGGATGTCACTGCTCAGCTTCATTAACTTGCATGAATCAAGAGAGTTTTGTGCTGAATGCTAGGAGGTTTGCAGGCTGGAGTTCACAAAGTAGCAAATGCATGGGAACAATTAAAGTTTGAATCAATTATTACTTTGATAAACCTGTGAGTTGAGCAGAGGATGTGTTCTCATGAGATACAGCCACAGCTGTCCAGCCCACCTCTGAAGGTGCAACGAAGATAATCAAGAGGTTCAATTCTCTGTGATCCAAGGGTCTTATCATAAAAAAATACAACTAACAACACGACAAAAAAACAAAAAGCAATCAACACAAAACATTCCTGTAGATGTTTGTTACCTACTACTCAACAATATTCCTGTTTCTTTTAGATGCCCCTTCTAATTCAAGAGCCTTTCAAACTGCAATTTTTAAAAAGCAAACAGAATATTTCAGTATTACAAAGAAAAAAGAGATAACTTCAAGAAATGATGTACTGCCAGTCACAACATCTTAGTTGGGGCACAGAAGAGATGGTTGTACATCAACCTGCACTCCTTCTGCTACAGCGCTTCCCCATTTTTTCCTAGACATAGAAATCTCATCACAACTGAGGAATAAGCTGCATCTTTGCTTGGAGGTTTTAACTATATTAGCTGCATATGATGCAAATTAGGACTGACCTTCTCCCCTCTTTTTCTCAACTTCTCCTATTGTAAACTCCAACAGACAAATTCCATGAGTTTCCCAGAGGCCTGCATCCACTCTTCTCCAGCTGATAAGATCAGTGGAAAGAAAGTTGTTACACGCTGGGAACAGCTAATATTTTTCAGTTGTGTGGTGTGGCACTTCATTGGTAATTTCAGCAACTTCTGAGCATAAGACACTGGATGACATCCTCTTCAAGACAATAAACTGAAGACACTAGAGGAAAAACAAAAATGTAAAATGCCCCCTAAACTACTTCCTCTGCTTGCCAAGAAATCCATGCTCCTGCCCAACTGCTTTCTGCCCTCAGATCTCCTCTTCCACACCCCAACCCCAGCTGGCCCCATCACAAAGCCTGCCAGCCCCTTCTCCTCACTGTAAGGCCCAGCCAGGGGATGAAGTCCTCACTTCCATACACTCACTGAAGACTTATGTATTGTGGGCATCAGAAGGTGTGGTGAAGTCTGCAAGAAAAGATTCCTCTCAGTTGTGATTCAGTAAACAGTCTGCCCAGTAAGCGTCAAGAAAGTTGATGAAAATGAGACCACTGCAAGCTTGTAGTGAAGTCTAGGCCCACGCTTATTTCATACACTTTAAAAACCTATCTTCCAGTTGCACTTCTGACTGAGCACCACCTCTCAGATATATTAGGAGAAAAGTGGAGGAACCTCAGCATAGACTGGACTGGTTGGCCCTGTAACCCCCAGAGAAGTGCCCTTCCCCAGTAATTATCTGGGCCCACCTGGTCAGTCAGTGCCCTCATCTCCCATGCCTGTAGGCAAACATGCAACCTCACCCCGTGTAGAAGACCAGTGTCTTTCCTTCACCAGTGTGGAGATGAGCAGCTCCCTCTCTGCTGTCTGCCTTGGGTGGACAGGCAACCTGCAGGCCCTGCCGCACTAGTTTGTCACTGCTGCCTCTGGAAAGGAGAGGCTGCTGGCATGCCTGCCATCTAGCAGCACCTGGCACAGGCCATATCCTGCATGGGCTCATCTGGCACATACTCAAGTTACGCACATATCTGTGTGGATGTCTGTGACACTCCCATGTAGTGCTGTCTCAGGGATCTGACCTGTCAGTGGCATGCCTCTCTGTGTATCCCTCATTGAAGCTGATATCAGGTATCCAGCACATCATCAAATGTTGTCCTCAGCTGAGAATGCAGTATTGCAGGATAAGTAAACCATTCCAATGAGAATAAAAAGCTTCACTGACAGTAACTACAAACATTTCTGCAAAGGTTAATACATATTAATACTAAGCACATCTAGGGCAAGTGATCAGATTCAGTCAGACTTCAGGTAAGATGAACACCCCAACACTTAAACAAATCTTGAAATCAAAGGCAATAACGACAAGGAGATTCATATTAACTTTCATAAGTTTCATCAGTATGCACTCTAACAATCCCCATAAAAATGGAGTTACTGTACATGATAAACAGACTTTTGCAACATTCTTCAGCATTCAACTTTGTTATTTAAAAAAGTATTGAAGCCCAGAAGAATGCAATCCTTACTGTTAGCTTTCTCATTTCAAACATTACTCAAAGTCTATTTAGGATTTCATGCAAGAACAAAACAAAATATTAAAGTTCATATTTCTGTACCCTCATAGTGCACATGTAAAAGCCAGCAAGATCTTCCTTAAGGTATTGGCAGCTATGTGCTTTGCTATGGCAATCAGCTTTTCCTGCTTGTTCAAGGAGCAGTTAGCAAGAAGTCACCCACGGAAAACATTTGCAGCAACCATAAATCTTCGGGAAATCAGGTTAATGCAGAAATACTTTTACACTCATAAGTACAGTGCCACGGTTCTTCTGGTAATCTCGGTACCCAGAGTGTCAGGAGATGAAGTGCAACTGATGAGATTACATAGCAAAGTGTCAATAAAATCTGTTATCATGTGTCAGTCTGGCTTACAATACTATCAGAAAAAACTACATAAAGCAGTAAGATCAAAGCACTGCTTGAGTCAAATAAGCTAATTAATCTTAGAGCCAAAAAGTGGAAGTCACCTCCTGTTCTGAGGACAACCTCTACAATCTGTGAGTAAGAAGTGATCTTTCTAAAGTGATATCATATATAATCACAGAATCACAGAATTGTTGGGGTTAGAAGGGACCTCAAGAGATCATCTAGTCCAACCTCCCTGCAAAGCAGGCTCCCTACAGCAGGCTGCACAGGTAGGCATCCAGGTGGGTCTTGAAATAATAATGATTAATTTGTTATTGTAAGGATTTTCTAAAAAACAAAAACCAGAATTTTACATGTATTAACAGTATACAGTGCTCCCCACAATGACATTTTAGATTTCATCCTCTTAACAGCACTGTATCCCATCCTACCTTAATACTAATGCTTTTGAAGACTTAGATGTCTGAGTTCCTGAGGCACCCAAATCTAAGTTACTTTTATAAAGCAAAAGCTACCTGAAATTTCAAGCCATTTGTTTTTCTCTATTTGTAACAAGACCAGTAAATGGATTTTCTGAAAATTTACCTTCTCTTGAAAATTTCAGTAAGATTGAAAAATCAAAGACTGCTAATGTAAACTGTCTAGAAACTTATTTTTGGATACAATGAGTAGTGTGCTTTCTTTGTTCTAAATTTATTGTCACTTTTTCATCATTACAATGTCAAAAACATCAACCAAAAAGCACAGAGTCACAAATTTAAGTGTTAAGCTCTAAACTTTACAGGCTTGTTGCCTTCCTTCTATTGCTTTGTGGCATCTCTCAAAATACCAGTAAACCCACCACTAATTTGCACAAAGATCCAGCCAACTCTGGAAAATAGTGCAGCAGTAATTTTTGCTACTGTTGTCTGCCTCGAGCAGACTTTAATCTGGATAGGAAAGAGCGGAATAGTGCAGCAGTAATTTTTGCTACTGTTGTCTGCCTCGAGCAGACTTTAATCTGGATAGGAAAGTTGTGATCAACTATTTCCAGTTTCCTACTTTTATGAAGAAAGAATGCAGTGAAATATTGGAACAAAAATTTCAAATACATCTCAGATTTACTGTGTTTCATGTTTTCACTGTCTGTTCAATCTAGCCTTAAAGCAAAGATAACCACTGAGGCACTGCTTACTTCAGAACTGACCTTGCAAACATTTGTTTGAAAGAGGGCCAAGTCTGAAAGCTTGCTTACTTGAAGCTATGGGATCAAGCCACCTCTAGGAAATAATTTCAAGGAAAAGTCCAAGTTCTCAGTCAGTACAGGTCGTCTCCTAAAATGGGAAAATCCGGATGCAATTAAAATTGGTCTCAGTTCGGAGAAGTCAGAATTAGGTAGCACTTCATTACCCCACATGAGCTTTCTAAAACCCCAATCTCCTTGCAGCTGATGAAGTGTTTACTACCATAACTTACAAAATTTGGGAGTGACTTGCCAGGACACAATGAAATACTTAAAAATTATTTGATGGGCCATGAAATAACTTCCTCTTTTCCTGTCATTTTTGGTCTTGCTCCAGTAAGCGAGCATTTGCCCCAGTCTTGTTTCCAAGAAGGAACCATATTCATGTTCAGCATTTTACCTTTGTACTTTTCTTCCTACATCTGCAGAGTAAGGCCATTAGCAGCAAGAGATACCATACCGCTTTTAGTAAAAAATAAATAAAATAGTTTGTAACACTTTTTTTTCCCCCTGAACAGCTTGGGCTATAAGGATAATACGCAGGTTACTTGGACGGAAAAGAAAAAAAAGATTGAGAGCACACCGATTTTATCTCAGCCCCGCACATGGTAGTAGAGATATTAATACATTATATCACACTGTTCCCTCAGATCTGGATATACAGTATCACTAGCTGTTGACAGGGAGAGAAATTTCCAAAGCAATCTCAGCTTCCTTAATCACAAATAGCCATATCATTGTAAAAAAGGAGGCAAAGATCCTGAGAAACTAAAAGGTAAATATGTCATCAGCATAGCTGAATGTTTCCCTGGAAAATCAGATTCTGCTTTTTAGGAGTATCACTCAGCAAATAACATCAAGTTTTACAGCTCAGCAATTTTGTGTTAATTTGTTGTACCACTCTTGGAGGGATGCTGTAATTCCTTCTGACTCAACACAATTTTTCATGCTCTGTTTTTTAAAACCAAAATGCATAACCACATACTTCATCCCATCTTGCTGCTCCTTTCCCAGCTCCTCCCCTAACGCCTTTGGTCAAGGCATCTCCACAGCTCTCAGCTCCTGTCACCACCTAGACCCCACTTGCTCTCGTCCAGACTGCAGTCATCAGCAAAGAAAAGGACTCCCACACTGTTTAGTCTGGAGTGGAAGGACAAAAATGAGTACACAAATGCCTCAGTTTCAGCTCTGGTGCAAATGTGGTATGCACGGTCATAACCTGTAGGAAAAACAATTATGTGCCAACAAACAGATAAGCACAAAGCACCACATTCATGGCTGTAAATTTCCAGCATTTCTAAATTCTGATTTTTTTATTTTGTTTTTAAAGGCCCTTCTTTTCTGTAATGGAAATGGATTTCCACGAAGATAGTACTACACAGATGCAAGAGTCCAAACTTCTCTCAAGTTTCAAATCTCAAGAGCGTGTTACACAAACAGAAAATTTCTCATAAACAAATGCTCTGAAAAACTTACTTAACCAGGCAAAATGCATTTCTGCCTGTCCTGGAATTTGGAGATAGAAGAAATTTTCTTCTGAAGTCTTCCCAAATGTTGTGCTGGAAAAATTCCATCTAACGTCACAATTTGGAAAAAAAACCTATGAACAACTGAATACCCTCTTGTACAGGAAACCACTGTACTCTTAAAAGCTCAGCTATCAGGGATTCAGACACATGCTTCATCTACACACAGAACTTTTGTTTTTTAAGTAACACCACTCTCTTAGATCTAAGATCCTCAACTTCTAATTCAATTTCAAAATTTGAAAAACATTACACTATCTTGCCTCTCCACTGTACCTCATGTATCTGATTGAAAAGGTAGCTGGTCAACATTTAACACACGTGACACCAAACACCATGTTCTGCCCCTCCAAACTGTTCATGTCATCGTGCCATTTCTTTGTTCTGCAAGCAGATAATTAATTTTATATAGTCCAGCAATCCTAACAGACAAAACAAAACAAAACAAAACAAAAACATCTGAATATGTACTCTAAAAAACACATGCATGTACCAGGAGAGAAAAAATTTCAGGGCTAAGTAGGCTTCTTTTTCAGTGTCATGAAAAAACCTTGCACTGCCCCACTGAGTAAGGCAACTTTCTGGTATGCTTATGTCACTCTCTATTTTTGCATACAGTTGCTTTATGTATTTTAAAATACAGAAATTCTTTGGCCTACATTTCCTGCTTGCATAGGTTACCAAGCCTGAGTAGGCTTATTAAATGTTAACATAGGTACTCTTGATACATATACAACATCCAGATTACAAACCTGTCAGCTATGAAATGGGTTAGTTTCGCACAACAAAGCACATAAAGAAGTTAAACAAAAATTTGATGTTTATGTTTATCTTGCTGTTGTTAGACACAAGTACTCCTAGTAAGGGCACTCTGGAAACTTGTTACCTAACAGATACTCAAGCTCAGATGGATAGCTTGTCTAAACCTGTGTGTTGTTTCACTGCTGGCCAATACAAAACTGTCAGGAATGAGCACAGAAGAGCAGCACATAATTTTTCCTTTTTTTGCCATGCCCTGTCAGCTCACAACAATCAATAGCCCACCGATCCCTGAGCTACAAGTAGCATGTTAATAGTGTTGTCTAATAAACACTGATGGATTCATCCCTCATGAATTTGTCCAACTGTTCTCTGAGACACTTGGTTTTCTGCAACAAATGTGAACTTCATTCAGATCTTCCTTTCTGATAATACTTGCATTTTCCAAAACACATCTAATATTTTTAACAATAGTAACTGAAGTTCTCAGCAGAAAAAAAAAATCTCATTACAGTCATGAACATACTCTTGATGTAAGCAAGAGTCATGCAGAAATCAAGCTCTGAACTGCGATAAAGGACCGGTCTGAGTTTTAATTCACTTTATGGTTATTCAGAATTAACTGGTGTAGACAATTCTGAAAGCACCAGAATTAATATCCACCAGAGATTTCATTTACCTTTCTGCCAAGCACCTGTTCAAGCAGAGGCAAGCTATACTGCACGCATCCATTTAAGTTATAAAACACTGCCGTGATCAAAATTATCAGGGTGGATAATACCAAGGCTAAAAGTAAGGTCTCTTTTGCGTCTGTGAAAAATGCAGCATGCAGACAGACTGATCCATCTGGAAGACTCATGAGACCCAGCAAGAGACTCACAGCTACATAGTTTAGACTGGAGATACAAATTTCCAGTCTTTTAAAGCATAAGATCATTTAGCTCTGATGAAAGCATCTCCATCCCAAGCCCTTTCACATTTAAGAAAGAAAAATTGTGGAAAACTGGATTCCATAATAATTGGCTAGATTATTATTTTTTTCAAAAATAATCTGATATCATACATATTAGTCCTGAAGTTTTGGCATCAATCAAGCCTCCGTAGGAAATTCTTGACTAAGCAAATGAAGTCAGAATTGTTTAGGGCGTTCTTTCAAAAGCTGTAGACTTTTTTTCCCCCTCCTTCAAGTGAAAAGAGAGTAATTCAACATTTCAGGATAATGAGCTACTTGTTCAAAATGATGAAATTGTAGGAGAAAACAGGCTAATTTTTACAGATTGGAAAAATAAGGCAAACTGTATGTGACTTCTACAAATTCTGCAAATACTATGTACTGAGAACAAATTTGCAAATTCCTCTCATAGTTTTGTTTTCATTTTCCTGACTTTCCTAAGCTGTTTTATTTTCATCACACTGACATATCAATGTATCTTACTTCTAGGATTTAAGAAGCTTTTAAGCTGAATTTAATTATATTACATTTCTATTCAACAGCAGCCCAGCATCAATTACGAAACAAAAACTAATCTTATCAAGGGGAAAAAAAAAAACCACACAAAACAACTCTTAATTTTCCCGAAGAATATACTGTGGAACATAAGAAGCCAATAAAGTGCTAGCTACATAAATTACTCATGTATCCCTGTAAGCTTTCACAAAATTTATTCAAAAAAATTTAGCAAATAAATAATAAAAGCTATGTTTTGTTGGAAACGTCATAGCTATCAACTAGTAAGAATCAAATCTTCTTCAGTATAACACTCAAAAAATTAAACTGAAAAATCTCATTCAAATAGAGGTTGGCATCCTACTTGGCAATTTAAATTAATTAAAACCAATGCAGACTAGCTTTTGAGAGAAAGATATATATATATATATTTCTTTTGGTGTGGTGGTCTGAAGGTTTTGTGTGAGATTTTTTTTCTCTGGAAAGGAGGAAGTAAAGCATGCACACACTGGTATTTGCTGCTTTTGAGCTTCCAGAAGTATGCACAAAGCTTGTGATTTCACCCCCCAACTCTGCGCACTTGCATTAATGACAAACACGCCTCTCCATTAGCTGGTGTGTCCTGACATGCTGGTCCAGCTCTGTTTAACTGTGACGTTAGAAATCCCATTTTAGCCAGGGCTCTGGTCCAGGGGCAGTCACACAAACACCACTGTAGTAGCACATGTAGTAGCATCAGAAACATGCATGGTATCTTCTGGCATGTTTGAAAATGAGTGCTATCATGCAACTTAAGCACATCCTAATCCACAGGCACGAGGAGAAGCATTTATTTATAAGGTATGAAGCTGTAAAATGTAACTGGATTGCTTCTGGTAAATGCAGAACAAGTTGCTAATTTGTTACTGGGGTTGAACTAAAAGCACAACAGATAACAGCCAACATTTCAGTGGATCAGTTATCAGAGCACAAGGTGACTACTACACAGCCACAGGCTGATTACTAGAACAGTCCTGTTAAAATGCATACAGATGATCCAGCAGCTCAGATGTTTAATTTGTAGGTGCTTCTAAGTGCTTTCTCTCTGAGCTCCCTTGCAGAGGCCCATCCTACGCAGCTGTGCAGGAGCAAGCACAGAACACTTGCTAGGCCTTGCTCTACGTCTGCTCCTACAGCTCTTAGGCTGAGATACAAGCAATGACCAGAAACATGTACAACCACCAACTCACGCACAAAGTCCTAGGACCATGCCACTGCTTCCTCCATTGGCCTGTGACAGCTCTACAGGGTGACTCCTGAGGCAGCAGCACAAATGTCTCTCTCAGTGTCAGTGGTCCTCCTGGCACCACTTGGCTCCATGCTCAGCAGGGACATCACCTGAAAAGCTGGCTTAACAGTACCAAGCATGGCTGTAAAGGAGACTGTCTCATGTACAAATCTGAGCAAACTACAGCTGCAGTCCAACTCTCTGGTATGGGAAAAAGAGCATTCCTCCTCTTTTCTAACCTACTGTACAGAGATGAGATACAGGAAGAATGAAAAGACTAACTTAACCTATTATTTATTTCATAAGCATCAAAAGTATGTTCAGGATAGGGAAGACTTTAGTCTCTGTCCTAAGGATTAAATCCACCTTGATTTTCTTTATAACCAAGAGGAATTTACTAACATAAATACCCCTTGATGTAATGAATACCATTTTGTCACTGCATTATCATGTTTTCTTGGAAAAAGTGAAAGTCAAAGAGAAGCAAAGCTGAAATCCTTCACTGACAAAGCACTCACAGCACGGACTCTGCCTTTGAACATTTCCCAGTGCTGCTCCACCTAGCACTACTACAAAACCAAAGAGCACACCAGGTAAAACTGGTCAAGTTTATCACATATTAGGCAGCTCAATTTTTATTTCCATTTTTATTTGTATTTGTATTTATTCTCCTGTCTGTTTGATAGTTTGTACTACTTGGGGAGCTGCTGGAACACAATGTGTATTGTGACACAAACTACTGTTTTAAGATTATTACTTCACCATCAACTTTAAAAGGACAGGACGACATACATTAACATAAACTTAAAAAATGACAACCAGGACAAGGACAACAACAATGTATACAGTATGTTTCAAAAGAAGATCTAGGGTAGAGATACTTTTTAGACATAGGATTGAAACAGTTTTTATTGGGAAAATGTGTTGTTGCCAATCTAGGGCACTGGGGACCCGGTTTCACAGTTACACCAGAACTCATACTAGCTGGCCTCTGTCATACAATATGCATGCAAAACAAAATCTTGTTGATTGTCCTAACACAACTATTCCTCCAGAACCTTGACTCTAAACACAATTAGAGTACAAGCACTACCCACAGTTTATCAAAACTGTATGAGCTAGCAAGGAAAACCAGAGCTGGAGAAAGAGCTAACAGTAGCTGCGTGGTAAAAATCTGCTGAAGAGGCTCCTCTCAAAAACATCCTCTTGCCAAGTAATTCACTGATAGAGATTTCCTTTTTATCCCCTGCCCAAATCACTGAGATCATTGCAAGATGTCTGCAGCAAGAGCTGAAGAGAATGAAGGATAACCACAGGCGTGCACATGCTTGCATGGCAGGAGGCCCAGCCCAGGATGGCTGCATGCACTGTGTGCTATTAGCCTCACCAAAATTGCTTGCAAGTGTGCACAGGTGAAAACAAGCTGCTGGAGCCACAGCTCCTCCTTCACCAACTATGACAAACTGTGTGCGCTTGCCCACATCTGTTTCTGCAGTTGTATGTGTACAGGGAGGCATCAGAATGTATAAAATGGGTATAAAACAAATCCTGGAAGTCCTCTTGGTATAGATAACTGACAGTAAACAGTCAAGTAAAATTTTAAGATTGTGTACATATAATGGAAATTAATTAGATTATATTATTCATTTAATGACCCAGCAATTATTATATAAACAAAATAACTGTAGGAACCAAAAATACTGATCAAAACCATTAAACCTCTAATACTTGGGCTCCTACAAATCAAAATACAACGATGTTTTAAAATTACAATAAAACCCAAACAAAAAACAAACAAACAAACAAAAACAAATGGCAGCAGCATTTCCTTGGGCTCTGGCCAGGAAAGCCAAGATTCATTGCCTGCAGTATGTTTTTTACCACAGAGCACTAAGTTCTGCCATGAGTGAGATTATAGTGGGAGAGCGCAGCAATTATTTTATCTACAGTACTAGTAATGGGAACAGCTGTTAACAGGTTTTTTGAAACCGTTAATTCTGTCTTAAGATTTGAGTTCAGGAACCAAATATTTTCCTCTCCTCCCTTTTTTGTAGAGCTTTCCAAAGGAAAAAACAAACAAACAAACAAACAAACAAAACTTATCAACAAAAACCAAAAACATCACAGGAAACCTTCTCCCTTTCCCAAGAGAAAACTTGTGCCACAAAAGATTCTGCCAGCTTCTGCCAATCAGTTCTGCAAATCAGTTGTTTAACCTGTTGGAAATGTGATGCAAACAGCAGCAGAGCAGGAAGAAAAACCAGAGTCCTCTGCTGGAGGAAGGCTCTCCAGCAGCTTTTAAACAGAATCGAAGTAACACTCAGGAATTTGGTTACACCTCTGTTTTAAATGCAAAAAACAATCCTCACTGGAACAAAAAACTGAAAAAGGTTCTTTTTTTTTCAGAAACCTTTGTTTCCATTAAGTAAGCATCACACCACTCTGAACCTTCTTTGATTGCTGTACTGTTTCCATACACAGAGAACAAAACTGAATATATAGCTACGCCAGGATGGTACTGCACAAAGATCCCATCCTAGGGCACAGTGGAATGCAAAGCATATATCATTTCTAGTCAGGAATTTGGCATAAAGGGTGTATACAGCCTATTTGCCAAGGCAAGAATCATCCCACTGTCAGAAGGCAGCACTGCAACATCGAGCAAGTGCTCACTGGCAGATTAGACCAAAAGCAAGGCAAACCACAAGGAGCATTTCAGAACAGGGTGTTCCTTGCAATAGCCCACTGACTCCGTGAGTGGGATATCATGTCAGATGTTACACAGACACTCTAGCTGCTATTTTTAGGCAAAGGTGGCAGAAAACAACAGTACTAGAAATAGACATGGGCAAAAAAGTGCTGGCATAAGCAGAGATGTACAGGCTGGTCACAAAATTGAAGCAAAATAAAAGTTAAAAATTTTCCTGGGGGACCCCAGCCACTGCAAACTTCTCCAGGCATCTCAGAGCTGTGAAACAAATTCACTGTTAGAAGTGTGCAGAAGTCAAAGGCTTCCCAGCCATGGCAAGCTGTGCTGAGCCCAGTACCATTCTGCATGCATAAGGAGCATCACCAGCTGTCCAAAAGAACACAGAGATGTTATGAACACACAGTTAGTAGTGTCAAATGTGGCTAACAGATCCAGGAAAGTGAAGGCAGTGCTAAATTCAGGCAATAGGTAGGCCAACAGCATGAAGATTTTGGCATCAGTGGCTGCAATGGTGGGCGTGAATAGTACCAGGACATCACACTCCCTACTTGTTTTGTTGAACAGTAGCACCCATAAAGCCAATACATCATTTTTTTTTTTCCAGTTAAATTACTTTGTAGCTCACAACAATGGTAAAGGGAGAATTAAGATAAGAACTGGGGGACAGTAGTAGAAAGGACTCAGTGTCAAGAACAAGAGGCACCTCAGAAGCATCATTATGAACTTAACGAACACCTGCCTCAAACGTGCCTGCACAAACACTCATGGCCTGGTAACAGCAGGGGGAAAAAGGATCCTACACTCACACGAAACAGGATGTGACCGGAACAACTGAGGCAGCTTGAAGGACAGAGTGTTGTGACTGGCAGACAGATGCTCTTCAGGAGATGTGGGCCTTCATGCAAAACAGCATTTTGGATAGAGTGAGCTCTTCCAGGGGTCAAGAGCTGAGTGAGATCTAATGAGGCTGGATCAAGCCAGTAAATGTGTCATTGTATCAAGGGTATCTTTCTTACTGATTTGCCAAGATGAAGCATCTGTTAAACAGAGAATTGCTCTTGATCACAGTACCAGTTCTTACAAAGGATTTTTATCTCTTTGACATCTGCAGGAGAGGCAACAGAACAGGTGGGACACACTGGCAAGGAGATTTCTACACTTGAATAGCTTCTTGATACAAGTACTATATAGGCTAACAAGAAGTGGTGCACAGCTCTAACAGAGAAGTGCTGAGTAAGGACATAAAAATCATAGGCAGCTGTAGTAGCAGTGACCACAACACAAGGGATTTCAAAGTTCTGAGGGCAATGGGGAGGTACCATTTTAGGGTACAGACCACAGAGTTCAGTAGAACAGACCTGTGGAGTGGCAGGTATGACCCCACTGGAAGCAGCTACAAAGGGTAGAGGATCACAAGAAAGCTGGCAGGTCTTTGCAGACCTTTCCCGAGCTCAAGAATAGTCCATTCCAATACTCAGGAAATCAAGGAGACTTATCAGGAGCCCAGATCAGCCAAGGAAGGACTAATAGTGGAACACTACTGCAAAAAGGCAGCATAAGGGATGTGAAAGCACAGCAAGGATACAAAAGAAGAATTCAGAAACACTGCCTTGGCAGGCAGGAATGATGTCAGGAAAGCAAGTAAGAACTACAAGTATTTTAAGGATAACAAGGTTGATGGGGGTTTGGATGATCTGCTTTAGTGAAAGATTTCTCTCCTGTGGCAAGGGGTTGGACTAGATGACACTTAAAGGTCCTTTCCAACTCAAACCATTCCATAATTTCACGATTCTTACAAGAATTTCTACTGCTATATTAACAGTGAAAGGCTGAACAAGGAAAATGTGGGACAGTACTGTTACAGCAGGTCATTTAGCAACAACAGATGCAGATAAGACAGAGGTACTCAATGCACTCTTCAACAAAAAGTTCCTTAAAATGTCTGTAGTTAGAAACAAGGTTCAAAGAGGGAAGGATGACCACTGGGAGTCTGGGATTGCTGAACAAAACTTGACCAAACCTGCTGCGTTCAAAGGCTCTGGGCAATGCCAGTAGGGAAGCTCTCTCTCATATCTGAAATGTCATGGAGATCAGTGGAGGTCTCTGGTGACTAGAAAAAAAGCAAATGTTGCACCCATCTTCAAACAAAGGCCAAAATAACAAGTAGGAGAACTGTGGAATGGTCAGCCTCACTTTTGTTCTTGGTGAAATCAGCTTGAGTTCTCCTTGAGCACACTTCTGGGCACACAGAGAAAGGGAAATGCAATTACCAGTGATGGTAAATAGACCACATCTGCCGAAGTACATCCCTCACTCTACTGACAGTCATAAGGCAGTAGGCTAACATGGGACCATATACATACCTGTGGTTGAAAGAAATTAGGAAACCAACATATGGAGGGATGAGAGAGAAGCAGCAATGGGATATAAAAGTACACATTTCCAACTGGAAATCTCTTATGCAGCAGATGACTAAAGAAGAACAAACACAAACCCTAAAGCTTGTATCTGCCATGACTACTACTTTTTTCTTAAGCAAACAAATAAACAGCAGTGAAATTGGACAAATATCCAAGAACGAGAGTTTTTAGAAATAAAGCTTCAACATATTTAAATTTAAAGCACGAAAAATCTACAAGGTATTATATATGTTCAGATATTTCTGAAGTATTTAGAATTAAAATCTCCTTTAATTGTAAAAAATGAAAGGTGATCAAACACTGTAAGACAGTGGCCTTTTTCTCTGTCATCAGTTCTGCTGGTTAGTGACTCAATGTGGAGAGAGAAAATTTCTCATGTGAAAATATTTGTACTCAAACATCCAAGGATAGCATTTCTTTCTATATTAAAAGTTAAGAATCGGTAACTTGCTCCTTTTGCCAGCAGGTGTACAAAATTCAGACCTTAACTGCCAAGTTCTTTTAGGACATAATATTGAGTTGACATCTGGAAGTAAGTATTAAGTATCCAAAGTAATGTGGGGAGAATCCTCATACTTGAAGAGGTCGTGCTTCAGGAAATGTCTTTAAGCAGCAGGGTTCACAACAAATTCTGTCTTAGCCGCCAGTCTCCAAAATAAGCCTGAGAGAAATGAGATATGTACAGGAACTCTTTATCAATTTACATTTATTTTGTAAGCACCAGGAATAATAAAATGTCTGCTTAACGGCATTTCCAATATTGTGTATAAATTTTATCTCTCATTTCACTCGTGATTCTGGCACCTGCTGTTTTTGTTCCTTCAAAACTTCACAAGTGTTCCTCTTGTTTATATTATGACTGGATTACAAAATTTAGTTTATGCTTAAATATACTTAATTACTCAACACAGTTTAGTCTGCCAGTCTTGCCCCCCACCCAGACTCTTTCAAATATTGAAGTCAAGCAGAGAGGGAATAGTAAAATACACTTTCTGCAATTTTCCTGTTTGAAAACCTGTGGTAAGATGCGCACTGACAGATCTGCAAAGACAAGTCTGAAACAACAGCATTCTATCCAACAGTCCTGCTTAATCTGCAAAAAAATTACATGCAGGCTCTATCTGCCCTCTCCCCACATCTGCAAGCCAACCCAGTTGCCACTGAAATGTACCAAGGACAAGCACCCAAACCGCAGCACATCTTCCAAGAAGAAAGGGCTGTCCTTTGTGGAATGTTTGCAGATACTCCCAAAGATCCCTTCTGGTGGCCGCTTTGGCAACTTAGGAGAGCTCAGCTGGAGCCCAGAGGCCCTCAGCACCAGCTCCCTGGTTTCAAAGCAGGATGTGAGAACACTCCTTGGCTGCTGACATGGATAATCCCCAGAGAGAAGAGGCTTGCCCTCTAGGGCTGCACTCCTAAAGTCTGCTTCTCCCTCATTACAGTATTACTGTCCAGAAAGATTCTGAACAGCCTGTAACTTCATACAGGCCCTTTCTCACTCCACATTTATGTCATGCTGCTTGGCTTGAAACGACTCACTGAAAACCCATGCTCAGATCATGAGGACCTGAAGTGCAATGCCCCATCTGAAGTCTGCCCCTTCCTCCCCTCTGCCTAGGCCTGCTATGTCCAAGAAGCTCTCTGGACACAAAGCATAGTTTGCCAGAAGTATGAAGCATTCTTTTATTGCAGTTTCAGAAGATTGATTCCAGCTGTTTGTCTACAGCTTACCTTACCCTCTGAATGGTGCTATATTCAGTGATGGTGGCTGTTGCGTCATACCCTAGAGACCACACTGCAGAGCTGCTTGAGCCCTGGCACATTGCAAACAATCTGAGAGAGGCTTTGATCACCTTACGGTTTCATTGTGTTGTCCATAGAGAGGGTGACAAACCATACTAGTATATATGTTTTGCAACAGACATCAAGAGAAGCCACGTTAGCAGCCATAAAACATGAGCAGCTTACAGCCACCATAGGTATCTCTTTCATGGGAGTAGTGAGGATAATGCATGATTCTCATATTTCCATTTCAAGCCACAAGAAGTTTCAGAGGCCTAAAGAACTGGTGTAGGCCTGGCAAGCGCATCCTGCCTGGGTGAAAACTTGAGTCTGGAGATCAGGTTTATGTGGCATCTTTTCAACAGCATGTCTACACACATCGGCTTGAATGAGAGATGACCCTCACCTGCACTAGTCATGCCCAAAACAACAGACAGAACATACGCAGCAGTACAGAATAACCATGTTACCAGTATCTGACTTCTTTGCATGGACCGGCTTTGTGCTTACCTCAGCACTCATCCCAGAAGCACTTCGCCATCTCAGCATACTACAACAGTCACACCTGCCAGGCACTGTGATGGAGTTAGACGTGGTGCCAGACAACTCAGTAGATGCAAACACTTCTGGGACAAAGACTGACATAAGCACCAAGCCAGGAAAAGCAGTGCAGAGAACAGGGTATCTGACTAGGTCCCATTGCCCGCCACCTGAATCGGCCTGAGAAAACATCCACATCACAGTACAGCTGCAAAATGGACTTTGTGCAGAGGATTCAAAAGCAATCAAAGCCTCATGTAATGCCCCAAATAATCAGCAGCTGAGACAACCCCACTCACAAAAAGGAAGGCACCTGAATATGACAGCAGTAAGAGTGGGCAAAGCACACCACCACAGTTTCATACGTTATGTGCCAGAAGGACGCAGCAACTTCAGGAGTCTGTTTGTTCAGAGGGGCATGTTTGAAGTGACAATGCTAAGGTTTCATTACGTAGTGCCACTACCAAAGCACACCCATGAGTCTCAGCTAACAGGCAGAGTGAAGGAAGTATTTACTGTGCTATGCCATCCCCCTTTTTAATTTTTTTTCTTTTCGTAGAGAGGAAAGGGTGTGCATGGACAGCATGAATGTTTATAAGCTAATCTGAAAAAAGCCAGCATGTGATCTGGCAAAGCTGAAAAATGGGAAAGCACAGACAAAGTTTGCCCCTTCATCATTTTACTACCAACAGAAGGGATGGGGAAAAGGATGCCACACACTCACCATCTCCTTTTGAACAGTACGACTGCAAAAAAGCTTTGGACTCATTTGCATATGAGACGGCTTGTTTTGGACTGCCTCCTCCTAGGTGCTTGACTTGGAGAAAGGACAAGATGGAGAATGGACAACAGCCATCTCTCAAATATATCCGTGTCTACGTGTTTGCTTTTTTCTTTGGGTTTTTTTTTCTCCACTTGTTAAGTGCAAAATGCAAATGCAAAAAATAAATAATAATAATTAAAAAAAAAAAAAAAACAAGAAGGAGGAGGAGATGCAGTAAAAATTAAGTCTGGCATTCTGTATCTCTCAGTCTACCCAGGACAGCAAAGCTCATGGAGATGCTTTTCCTAGTATTTGGCACATGTAAACAGATCTGATTACTCAGAGCTCCAGAAAGAAAGCCCTGTTATTCTACTATGAGTGAAATAATACAAAGTTAATATCTTAATCAGGCTGATTCATTTAGTTAAGTTTTTATAGCTCATCCTCTTTAAGTAATTTTTTTTTCTGACCTCATTCAAGTAATTCTTTTGTCATGATAAAGAGAAGAAAGCAGGTGCCAGATTGGAGTTTTCCCTCATGTTATCATACATAGCCCTAAAGAAATTAACAAAAACCACAGGTGATCCAGGCACAGGTGTATTAATTAAAGCAACAGAAGCAGGATTTTAAAACATGAAATTAAATCTGTGGTATTCCAGCTACAGTGGGACATGTGCTGGGAATCATTCTGACCTTCCTGTCTTAACTGGAGAAACTGAAGAAAATCAGCTAACTTTCAAACCTTGAAATGACAACACCCTCACATACTTCAAATGTTGAAACAAATAGGAAAGGGAATGAAAAGACTTTCATATAGGTAAAAATAGAAAAGTCTTCCTCAGCACTGTTATAGACCTTCTCTTAAGCCCTAACTACTGCAGGCTACAAATCATGTCTTCAAGATTTGTAGTGAGCAACCGTACGCTCTGTAAATTACTGAGAAAGAGGAGAATAATAATTTAGCCATTTGCTTCATGTACAGCATGCTCACCCTCAAGCAATACAGTTTCTGATTCTTATGTGTGATTCATAACCATAGAAACATATGTGAGACCTCCAGGACATTTTGCTGCGCTTCATAAAGAAGGGAAGGCTACAAAGTACCAATTCCTAGGTAATAGTAATGAAAAAAAACCAGCCTAAAAGGACACCCAATTGCATTTGCAAATTAATTATTTGGGAAGAATCACTTTGGAAGACTTGCTGATGTGGTGACTGAAAACAACATCTTCAAGAATAATATCTGTTACAGTCCTTTGCTGTTTAGTGTTTAGATAAAGGTTTAGTAAAAAACTTCACAATCTGAATGCCACAAGCAAACTTGTTTTCCAGGGTTTTCACTTCTCTGAATTTTTATTTAAATCAAGGCAAGCCAAAGCCATGACAATACAACAGCTTCACCACATGGCTGATGTGTCCTTTTCTGCACAGGCACATGCTGCCCATGTCCCAGGTGGAGCAGAAAGCATGGGGTTCCAACTACTAAGAAAGGACAGAAACGGAACTGCAAGCAGCCTACACACAAAGAAAAGCCAAAGACCTCATGTCGTGATGCAGAAGCACACTGAAAAAGCTATGCCTGAACACTGAAGTTGATTCCTGTCTCTCAAGACTTGTACAGAGAAGATTTAGTACATGACAGGAGCCCAAAAGAACACCTGCTTCTATGCAACAATATCAATTATCATGTCTCATTCCTACGACGTACTCCAGCAGATGAAGAACTGGAAATATTTCTATATCAAAGCATGAGACTGATAGCACAAAGCAAATGCATGCCGCATTCATCTCCCCCATATCACGTCCCAGTTCAATCTGCTCTCTGCAGCCAAAATACAACATTTTATCTCCAAGCATTACCTTGGAGCAAGCCTTAATCAAACTGATCCCCCTCTCTGCTCATCCCAGCAGATAAACATGCACAGAGCCTTTGTTTAGAATGTTATACCACATCATTACTTAAGCTCTTTGAAAGGGAAACAATCCTCTTGCAATTGCAGCTAAAGGGGCTCAGAGCTCACAACCCTCACAACACTTGCTCCATGCTATGCAGATGAGCAGCAGCCTCTGTGTCAGTAAGCATCTTGGACTGTTTTACTGATTTCGTTGATGAGATAGTTCAGCAGACACAGACCCATGGATGACACAAGACCCGGGCAGCAAGCTCCCTGTAGTTCCTCTTAATTCCTGTTTCAAGCAGAAAATGGCTGTAAATCAGATCTGTACACTAGGGTCAGGGTGCTTCTTATTTGAGTAAAGCACAAAAGCTGCCCATTTCATTACATCTCTACATAAGGAACAGCGAGAAAGCTTTGACTCCTTGTCTTTTCAGCAGTTAAATAACTTTCAGCTATTTTGACTCACTGATTACACCTTCACACAAACTATTCATGTCATGTTAAGAAATGACACACGATTTTCTACCTGATCAGTTACAAAGGAATGAGTAGAAAACAGAACTTGGTGCTACGCATGCACCTTCACCTCAACCAGCTGCTGAGCAGGGTCTGTCACCGTTTGTTTAGGGAGGAAAATATCAATCCTCCTTTCTCTACTGATACACAAAAGATACATGAAAGAAAGACACAGAAGTCAGCAGGTGAGGTCTGCTAAGGAAGATGCAGAGGTGAAAAGTTAAGATTTCATACAACAATTGCTGTCAGATACTTAAACAAATGAGGAAAAATGCTCCAAACTAAAGCTGATAATTTCCAGTGTTACATCTAACAGTTCATATAGAGCTCAAAGAAATGCAGCTTTTAAAGGTTAGAATAAATACATATGTGCATTCTGCCTATATATCACAACATAAGATACCTATGCTCAAAAACAAGGAAAGAGTCAGAATCGGACTTAACAGCAGTGCAATGGATCAGTATTTTGGGCAAAAACCATTCCCTCTCAGGCTCTTTTCAATACTATATATTATTTATTTCTAATACCAATCATCCAAGTGACACCTTTTGGACAACTAGACTCTTAAGTGTTTCTAGTGCTATGACGTACTAAAATTGGCATTTTATTTACTAATTCCAGCTTGGAAGCAAGGGCTGTAATCACCTCAAAATTACTGTGTACAGTGGGCAGCTATGAATATAGATCTTTCTCAAATTACTTGAATTCAGAATGCACAGGGCAATCCACAGCTTTTCTATATGAAAAAAATGACAGCACTTAGCTGCTGGGGATCACATGTTTCTCCCATTGAGACGACCAAGGAAGATAAAAGTAATTTCCCTTATCAATAAGCAATACTTCAGAAAGACTGCTGATCATTCAAATTCCTTTCTCCACATCCCTCCACAAGGATCAACAGGGAACATTCTGAAGAGAATGCATTTTGTTGACATACGAGGGAAGAAAGAACAATTAATTCCCCTTCCTGCCTCCCCAGATCCTAGTGTCACTCAAACGCACACAACATGACAGAATTACAGGCTGGGGAAAAACATGGTGTTAATTATCGAGAGACCAACAGAAATGAAGAATCAAAATTGGTCCAAACTAGTTTGTGAAAGGTCTGTTCTATTTGGCTCTACAATACACAATTCAGCCTTTTTCCCAAACAACTGCGCTATGACAAAGGCTTTGCCTGCACAGTAGAAGTCACAGTAGACACCATGAAACTGGTTTCAGGATTTGGTGAAATTCAAAATCCAGCAGGACAGTATGTTTGGTGCTTGTCTAGGTGAGGTGATCTCAATAGGTGCCTTCTGACTTTGACCATTCTTTGATTTTATGATCTATCTGCACAGTCAGAGACTCCTCTAGGCTAATGAGATAAGCTGTCTGCTCCAGAATAAGTTAGATGATCCCATACAAACATTACAGGGAAGTTTAAAGTTGCTGTATCCCTAGCAGGCAAGCCCACATGAAAAGATGTTCTGGACAAAAACTACATAATAGAATAGTTTAAGATATCAATTTATGATGTGATTCAATCTGCGATCGCTGTCTCTCATTCTCCTGCCCTACTTCTGAGAAGAGACCTGGGTATGACCTTTGCCCAGCTCCTCCATGGGTAGAGGCAGACTGCAACTACCCTGGCTGTCTCTTCTGCCTGCCAAACAAGACTCAGTCCCTCAGCCTCTACTAACCATTGCTCCAAGCCCCAAATTTCTTGCTAGTTTTTCATCATTCAGTTTTTCATCCATCCACACTGTACCATCCCAACTTGGATACAAAAATGCCATGGGAGACCATATCAATTGCCTTGCTAAAAATCATGGCAGATGACTGCCTCTGCTCACCCAGATTCCACAGATCTAGTCATTTCACCACAAAAGACAATCAGACTCCTGAAGCTTGATTTACTTATCTCCTCTTTCATGTATCAGATGTAGTTTCCAAGACGACTTATTCAACTCAGACCAACACATTTCCCTCACAAACAAGGAATACTGTGCTGTTTCTTTACACAGTTCACTGAAGATCCAGATCCCATAGAGAAAAGAAGATTCCCCTACCCAAAGTTGTATCTTCTAAGTCAGCCTCCCACAGTTTCACAGAATGCGTACTGACTGGCATTGTAGGCTTTACAACTTTTCTTGATATATCATGGAGAGCTTTTACATGACCTCAGTGTGTTTTAGTTTGTTGTCTGCTTTTAAAGGAATGAATGCCTGCATTCTGTTGTTTTCCTCACTCACAGCTTTAATTAACGCTAGACAAAAGGGGTCAGCTAGTCAAGCTTCCACACTATATGCATCTGGAGGATACACCTACAGTAACAGAAGCTGCCTTACGGACACTGTGGGAGCCTTTAACACCTTCCAATAGAAAAGAATCACAGGTTACTACTACAGGTCTACAACTTGTCCGGTAGCCGTGGGAGAGGCTGCTCACTCAGCTGCTCTGCAGTGAGCAAGAACTCCCAATATATGCAAAGACCACTGAAACGAACACACACTTGACTTCTCCTAGGTTTTAGTTTGCATGGTTCTCAAACACAATCAACAGCATTTTGAGTTACACAACTACTACAGATTTAATTTTTTGAGGATTTTGAAAAAGATGTGTGATGCGGCCCAGTCTCCATGGATTTTCTCCATTAGAGAAACGCATGTTTCACTGTAGACCAATTTGCTGATAAAATGCAAGAATCCTAGTTAATGAGAACAATAAATAACCCTGTGACACCCCAGCACTCAAAATAATTTACTAACATGTGGGATGGCTACTAGCCTCAGGAGAGATCACTCATCTAAGATCTGAGAGACAGCTAGAAGAATTTTTCCTGCTTTCTCTTAGAAGACAGTTACAGAACTTTCACAAAAAAATTCAAAGGCTTTATGAGCTGCAAAACACTGCAGCTGACATTCTCCTAAAGCCCTCGTATCATCTGAGCACAGGGACACTGGAAGTCAGTTACTGTAGTACAGCCACTTAGGCCAACAAAAAGCAGAGGAGCATTAAAAGCGAGGAAACACCAGGTAGGATTTGAAGGTCAGAAATCGAGCTAGTTAGGAGAAATTCTCACTCAGCATTACCTAAGTTGGAATGTGTCAATCAGTCAAAATCATTTGATTTTGACAGTACTCGGTGAGTGCTCCTGGTTTCTTATTACGGAAATCCGAGCTCCTCCGTGGCCGCCGGCCGGGCTCCCCAGCAGCACCGACCACAGCCGGGTCTCTGGGGCCACCTGCAGGACTGCCCTAAGGCTTACATCTACCCACACCGCAGGAATCAAATCCTCTACAGAACACTTTGCTAACTCACTCATCCACGGCCCTAACTAGAGACCTAATGGACACAGACCACCTCTGTATGTTCCCATTGTCAGCATCACCTCTGCATGCCTTAGAACTAATAGCAAAAGTAAGAGAATGGAAATGAAACAAAACAGCTCATACATAAAATTCCAGAGAAGTAAATAAGTAAAAGAGAAACTCTGATGAGACCTGTTAGCAACACCATCCAACCAGTTAGATGTGAGCATGGCTGGGGACAGGCTGAATGAGAAACTTTTTTGGCTGATTTTGGAGGAGAGGGATAGGTCATTTTTTAAGACAAGGAATATTTTGGCACCAAGGATAATGCACTTTAAACTCCCACCCCTGGTTACTTTTCTCCATCAAGAAAAAATAACCCATGCAATGAAGAATGTTTACAAAAACATTCCAATGCCAGAGATACATTCTACAAAGGCTGCTTCAAAAGTAGTGCCTCCTATTTCATGATGCTGGCCCACAGATGTTGGTGGTACGGCAGTAGAGGTTGAACCTTCCCACCAATATCCCGTTACATGCTGCTGCCGTGTGACAGATGGCAGCAGAGGGGCAGTCGGACAAAGTGAAGTCTGACATGGAAGTGAGGATGGAGCAAAGGTGTGTCACTGAATTCCTCTATGAGGAAAAAAAGGCACTCACAGACATTCATTGATGCTTGATGAACATTCACAGAGATCAAACAGTGGATGTCACACAGTGAGGTGGTAGGTGGTGTGTTTCAGCAGTGGTGACAGCAACAAGAAAGACAAGCCATGTTCTGGATAGCCATGCACGGTTGTCACACCATGAAATGAAGAGTGTCTTGATCAGCTCATCTGCAAAAATCAGCTAATTGTGATGACGGTGTTGAAAAACAGTGTTTTCTAGCTGAGATCTGGCTCTATCAAATAGTGTTATTGTGCTCTTCCAACCTCTTAAGAAATGTGGCCCAGCCTCCCGTTTTCCACATTCATTAAAGTGAGCTCCCTGAGCACTTCAGTTAAGAGATTTTCCAACATTTTTTTTAACACTTTCCAATACAAGATACAGCCTCTGCCATTGGAGGCAAAGGCTGCACTGTTAAGGAACAAAACCAACAAATAAAATTTAAAATCCTTTTAATTGTAACAGGACACACAAAGAGCACTCCAATGGCAGCACAGTGTCTTTTTAAAGCTGCCGTACCAGGGCATTAGCCAGCACGGCGCAGCAGCTGCAACTGACAAGCCTGCACACAGCCTGAAGAATCTCTCCCTGGATCTCATGCAAAGAGGGGTAATGGCCACTGGAAATAAGACCTGGTACCAGTAAGTCACATAGTGTGACACAAGCTGGTGGGCAGGCACACCTTGGGGAAGCAGTCCTGGAGTTCTGGCACAGCTCTCCTGGTCAGTGGGAGCTCTGACTCAGCCAGCAGGCAATAAATACTGCTGTGGTGCTGGGGAGCTTTCTCTCAGAGGACAAGCTCACAGAAAGTACCAGTACAGAATTACAAACCATTTCACTTTGCTTCCCTTCCAAACCACAGCACAGAGTGCTGCAGAACATGTGCAGTTTGATGTGAGCCATCAAAGCTACAGCAAAACACTTGGTTTCTAAAAGAAGAAAATGCTTTGCATTACCTCTAAAATAAACTCCACCCTCACCAACTTTCCCAACATTCGATCACATGAACTAAACAGTAAACACACCAAGAAAAAATCTGTGATTTTTATGTCTTCTGAACAACTCCCAGAGCCAGAGGGGCTGCAGTGACCATATATCAAAACACAGAATCTCCACCAAATGTTTTTGTTGGCAGCCAGGCACAGAACAGCTAGGCCTGAAGTGACCATATAGAATCATGGAGACATAGAATGGTTTGTGTTGGAATGGACCTTAAAGATTATCCAGTTCCACCTCCTGCCATGGGCAGGGCTGCCACCCACCAGCTCAGGCTGCCCAGGGCCCCATCCAACCTGGCCTTGAGCACCTCCAGGGATGGGGCATCACAGCTTCTCTGGGCAGCCTGTGCCAGAGCCACACTGCCCTCTGAGTGAAGAATTTCCACCAAACATCTAACCCAAATCTCCCCCCTTTTAGTATAAAACTATTCCCCCTTGTCTTATCACTATCAGACTGTGTAAAAAGCCAGACTCTCCTGTTTATAAACTCCCTTCAAGTATGGGACAGCCACAACAATGTCTCCCCGGAGCTTTCTCTTCTCCAGAATGAACAAGACCAGCACATCTTCAGGGCACAGGAAAGGCGTTTGCTCAATAATATCATCTTCACTAACCAAGGTGAATTTGTCATAGTGTCTGAGACTGAAGAACTTGTTTCTAGCTGCAGCAGAGTCTGATGTGGTCAGTTTTTCTAAAGAACTCATGCTCTTGTGTAAGAATTCTTCCACTAGTTTCTCAAGATAGTTCTGCAAAGATGTCCAGCATTCATTTCCTTCTTAAGAGCTCTGGTGAACAGGCTGCCTATGCCACTGTCAGTAAGCATACCATTTCTCTTTAAAATCACTTTTGCTGCCAAAACACCTAAAAATCTCATATCTAGTCTTTCACAACAGCTGCTAAGAGAACTGAAAATGGGCCCAGTACATCTTTTTGCCTTGTACATTCCTCTGTAATGGCACGGGTGACTTTTTCCAGCAGCTCTTCTTTCGTATTAAAGGGAGAAAGTTCTTGCAAGGTGAAGTGCTACCTCAGCACTGAATCAAAGAGCAAATGAGCAAATTTTCCTGAATGGTCAGCAATTTACAATGCTGATGCATTTGAATATGTGCCTTAGTTAGACCACCTCATCTATTTGCTACTCCAGCTGCAGAATATGCATGTTCACTTCACTGATTTGTAAGAAGTACCTAATTTTTTCAAAGAACTTTTTTGTTTTATTTATTCTAAAAACTACTCTTTCCTCCTTTAAAGAACTTTAAAAATTCATAATCTCAATCTGGAAAAATGTCAGACCCAGATGCCAGGTAATTCTTGGCAAACCAGGATGGGAAAGAAAGTGTATAACCTTGCCTCTAAAGAGACTTTCACACAAAACAAGACCCCTCTGCAATAAAGCCAGCTGTTTTTTGAGCCAGCTAAACTAGGGCTGGATAGATTTAAGTTGTCCCCAGAGGAGAAGTTCTCACTCTCTGATTGTCACAAGTCTTTCATCCATCCCTTTTTCTCCATGAAGCACAGTTTTTTCCAGAATGTTAAAAAATGAGAGTACACTCGCCAGCTGACAAAGCTTTTGAGGAATTACAATTTTCAACAACAGAAAGTTATCAACAGGATGACAAATCCAGCCATTCAAACGAAAGTGTACCTCTCATTTCCCACTATAAAATTCCAGCTAGCATGATACTAGAGACTGTCAGTAAACAGCATTTCTGATCT
This sequence comes from Numida meleagris, assembly GCF_002078875.1. Taxonomy (NCBI): domain Eukaryota; kingdom Metazoa; phylum Chordata; class Aves; order Galliformes; family Numididae; genus Numida; species Numida meleagris. The sequence goes on along the minus strand of NC_034438.1, from coordinate 51,452,042 downwards.
GTGGAAAGTTGCTGACGATTTTTATTTCAATTCCAAACTATAACAGCAGTTGACAATGTCAATAAGAAAAAAAGAAAGAAAGAAAGAAAAAGTTTAAACCTGCAACAACTTGTATTACCAAGGTGTAAATGCTTTAACAGAAACATATACTTTCTTCAATTTTCCCTCTCCTTTAAAGAAATTATTATAGGAAGCTGCTTTCCACTTCTGCCATAACAATCAGGCTTATAGACAGAGGCAGCAAAAGGTGTTCTGCAAGAGGACTTCCAAATACAAAAGCAGAATCTGGAAGCTCTGTCTAAACTCATCTTCATCCACAGACTTCAACTGAGATTGGACAGCAGCTGAAGAGAATCTTACCCAACCCTGCTCCTGCAGGGACATCCATAGCAGGCTTCCCAGGACGATGTCCAGGTGACTACTGAATATCTCAAACGAGGAAATTCCACAGCTTCTGGGCAACTTGTACCAGTGCTCTGCCACCCACACAGTACTGAAGTGCTGCCTGGTGTTCCAGTTTGTGCCCATTGCCTCTTGTCCTCAATTCCACAACAAATTGCCTTGACTGATGGCAGTACAATTCCTTTAATCACATTTTAGCTGTTTTGGCTACTTCTCAAGATAGTACCTAACCCACAAATGCGGATGCAAGAACATGATACATTGTCCCCTTGCTTAAGAAAATCCAGTAGTCCTTCCTCCCAATATGTATTTGCAATGTGTCCTGTATATAGTCACACCAAAATACAAAAAACATTCTCATTTTCAGTAGGAAGAAAGCATATTGGAGGACAAGAAATGTATAATCAAACAACAGTGTCCCAATTACACATATTTAGACAATGAAAAGCAGTGAATTTACAAAACATGTTTCTAATTTCTGTTGAATTTAACCTTAGCAAAGATCAGTGAAAGAACTAGCAGTAATTATGTTTAGTTGTTTTTTTTCCTTTAAAAAAAAAGCATGATTTGGGAGAAACTTGCTGACTTTGCCGGGATGTGGTAAGAGTTCTCAATCCACAATTTTAAGCATGCACGATCTATTATTTTTGGCTGGTATGCAGACAGCATTAGGAGGGGTTACAGGCTGGAACAGACATTGCTCATTAGAACTTAGAAACCTTATGAAGGCCTTCCACAACATGATCCCTTTTGTTCAGCTTGCTGATTTCTGCTAAGATTTAAGTAGGAATACCACAAACAGTTGCCAACAGGAGGAACAGTATAAGTGACTACAAAACAAACAGAAGTAATGCTGAAGATGTAATCAGTGTAAACAAAGAATTCACATATACAAATGCTCTTCCTTCTGTTATAAAATCTGTGCTAAGGAGATTCTCTACAACACTGCTCATTGCTACATTCTTGTTTGCAAAAGGTATAATTCAGCACTGTGATTCAATGTAAGTACTAAGAACTATTGGAAACAAGCAAGCGGGGACTCGTTACATTTCCTAGATTTAAATGTTTCTTTTTCAAATAAGCAAAAAACAAAACAAAACAAACAAACAAAAACCTTGTATGTATTAGCAGGCTCCTCCACCGAAGATTCGATTTCTCGTGAACTTAAAATTCCTGGGACCTTCAACCAGAAAGCCTAAAGATACCACTCTCTCAGAAGAGTATGAAGATGAAGAATCCACACTGCTCAGAAAAAGGAGTCCCTGTTTCTTGCACACACTGTTCGTTAGTTAAGACTAACAAATCTTTTTTGTGAAGTCATCTGTAAGTGTCAGAGAATTTAACATGGCCCTCATTATTTATTACTACGTTATTCATTATTATCATTGTTATTAGACATTTTGATTTCAGGAGAATTTTGCTTGCAATCAAGCAAGTCTTTTCTGCCCTACACATGACTCAGTTTGATAAGGAAACAAACACACACTGAACCCCATTGTGCAACCTTTCCGGAATCAACACACTTGCTGAATCACTCCCTGCTTCGCTAAAAAGCATGCAGTTAATGGAGCAAATTATCACGGCACAGAAATAAGGATCTGAACAAATGACAAGCTCTTTGGCTGGCTTTCAGTGCACGGTTCTCATGATCTGCCCACTGAAGTTAAGCTAGCTGGAGTCACACAGCTCACCATGTTTGCTGAGCAGCTCGTCTTGAACAGCTCGTCTACAAAGAAGATGCCAGAGAAAGTCTTGAAACTTTTGGACCATGCAAATTCGTACTGGAAGCACGCTCAAGATACATTCCAGTTACACTTGAATATACTTTCCTTCACCAGGCTTCAGGGAACATGGTGTGAAGTTTACAAGAGAGCTGAATTTGTCAAGGAGGTAGATGCAGAGCAGCAGGAGTCAAGGGCTTAAAACAGGTTATCTTTCAAATCTGGCAGATGGCATAGAGACATGCAGCAATAGCAACCAAGACATGGAGTGAGCATAGCACTTTTCAGCATACAGAAGAGATACTAAGGGATATCAGTCTACAAACATTGGTTTGATGAAAACAAGCAGAGAGCTTACTCACTACTTCTCTCAGGACACCTGTCAGTATTGCGCAGTTGCATACTTAACTCATCATTTTTCTGCACAGTCCCTGTGTCAGCTCCGGAACCTTTTGCTGCAGGGTGCCACAGCCAGTTGTGGATCAAAAATGATTACAGATAATGAGATCATTGCCTGTTACCAGCTGCCAAAAGACTGCAAGTACAGACCATGAAAGGATCCTTCACTGCTTTTGATCCTGAAGCACCCCATAGTTGCCACTACAAAAGACTAATAAAGAAGGACGTGGCCTAAGGATAGACACCTTTTTTTTCCTAAATCTCCAGATGGAGATAAAAAGTATACTCTCAATCTTTTACAGCCACAGCCAGCATATACCAAAAGAAAAGTGATCATTTCCCAAACTCTTCTCTAAACATCATTGAGTCGAAGCCAATCACAAGATCAAGCTTCTTATTCTCCTAAGATGACTTAGCAACTTCAGCACTCCTGGGCAGGGGCATGACACTTCTGCAGCAAGGCTGACCCGCTTCTGCTTATAATAAACACTAGAGTCCATAGTGCATTTGTCACCTGAACATCTGTGAAGACCAGACATTGTTATCAGGGAAGCAGGAACAAGAACTTAACTGATGTTGTAGGCTAGCTGGACTCTGCAGTACACAAAACCCAGTGCTATTACAAATGACTATGTTAGCAGAGGAGATGGAATTACTTAGAGATCCTACAGAGAAACAAGACAGCCTTCAGCCCATTTACCAAACTAAGAAAAAGCAAGAGTGTATTTACTGTGTTTGTGAAAGAAAAGCCTGCAGAAAGTCCTTTACCAAACTTACTCAGTTGCTGCAAGGGAATTTCTCTTTCCATTATCATTTATGTCTACCAAACAGATCAAAAAATAACTTTAAAAAGGCATGGGGGGAACTGGACCTCAGGTTAGAAGAGCTGCATTTAGTGGCCTAGAGGAAGCCTTCCAGTGAAACACCAAATTAAGTCTCCTGGTACTTCAATCTTCAGCTATATCTTCACAAATACACAGTGGTTCAAGAGGCTGCTTCTGCCAATGAGGAAGGTACAGCAAAATGGAAAAACAAAAATGAAAGAAAAAGAGCAGATCTCATTCAATTTGTTACAAATGTTCAGGGAGAGGAGCAAGGTATTCACCTGGACACAACAGGAAAAATCAATTGTGAACAACTGCGTCCCACTAAAGTCAGCAACACCCTTTAAACAATTCTAAATTATCTCACTGGTTTTACATTTAATAGAAAAATAAGTATTTCAGCTGTGAGAAAGCAGAAGTTTTTCAAATCTTTTAAATGGCTCTCAAACAAAATCACTTTACAAAGGAGAAGTGAACTTCAGGAAGTGGCTGAATTACTATGGCTCGCACAATGCTATTTTCAACCCCTCTGTGAGTTATGATAGAGTGCAAACCTCTATGTTTCCCCCAGCACCCTGCCCAGTGACAGGGCACTGCACAGAAGAGAAGTGTCACTCACCACTCCTCTTCTGCCTCATCTTTCAAAGCTCAGTGCCACACGGTGCTCTGGCCCTGTTTGAACACTGAACTTGTTTGAGACTCATCATGATACTCCAGTGGTCCTACCTCAGATCTCAGTGATATTAACCAGTCCACCACAAGCATCTGCCCTCATTTTACAAAAACCTGACCCGGCACCTGTTTTTTTTTTTTTTACAAAAACCACACCTGGGCCTGTTTTTGTGTCTGATCCTCCAGCTCTGTGCAAGCTGTTGGCAGGCTTGTTTCCTAACTGCTTTTCATCGATCACACACCCAGACCTCTGCAAAACCAGGTCCAGGCTTATAATGGATATCTAGGAAGGGAAAAAGAAAGAGCTCCTGCAAAGAGTGTAGGTTGCACAGTTTATTTCCTGATGCCAGGCATCAGAAGCAGGAAAAGAATTCAGTTGCCATGGCATTTCCCACCTTCACAATCACCTAGGCCTTCTCCTATAGGAAAGCTCTGTGGCAGTCACTGCTCACTTTCCCACATGAAATGGAGTTCCCAGAGAAATGCTCTCCTGAGGCAGCCCTATTCCTTCTGCAGCACCATGCAGGGCCTGATCTGGACACAAAGCTGAAGTGCCGTAAAAAAAAAAAAAAAATTACACACTGTAAGGCATCATTGTAACAAATGAGAGTTAGAAAGCTATCTTAGGGCTGCTCATGTAGCTCAAAGATTACAAAGCAAATAATTCAAAATCCCAGATTTATATCAGGATAATTCCAAATATTGTGCTTCAAAAATATTCAGTTTCTCAATTTTTTTTTCTGACAGAACTCAGTAGTTCTGAGTAGATTACAGAGAGCTGCCCCTGAGAAATGGTCACAAACAAGTCAACAGCTTGTGGGTAAAAATTAAGGACATCTGGTGGTTGCAGTCTATTAGAGGCCTTCTGATGAAGGGGAGCCTGCTGATGAGGCGTTCTTGCTTCAGCTACAGGAAGCATGGTACTCACAGGTTCTTATCAGGATGGGGGTTTTCAACCACCCAGATGTCCTCTGGGAAAAAAAAAAAACATGGTTCGGCGCAAGCAATCTAGCAGACTCCCTGTGTGTGTTGAGGATAACTTCCTGGTCCAGGTGTTAGACAAACCAACCAGAGGCAAAGCATTACTGGACCTGTTGCTCACCAGTGCAGAGGAGATCATTAAAGAGGTGGACTGGAGGAAACCTGGGCTACAGTGACCATGCGACGGTTAAATTTGTGATCTAAAGGAATATGGGCCTGGCAGAGTCAGGACCCTGAACTTCAGGAGAGTGAACTTCAGGCTGTTTAAGGAATTGCTGGATGAGATCCCCTGGGAAGCTGTCCTTAGGGACAAAGGAATGAAACAGTGCTGGAAACTCTTTGCCTTTCCGAGAGCAAAAGATCTCCATACCCCAGTGTATGAAATCAGTCAGGGGAGGCAGAAAACCAGCATAGCTGAACAAGAATGACCTGCTGGTCAAGCTGAGGGATAAAAACAAAATGCACAGGCAGTGGAAACAGGGACTTGTGGCCTGGGAAGAGTACAGGGATGACATTTGAACATGTAGAGGTGAGATCAGGAAAGCTACAGCACAGATGAGACTGAATTTGGCAAAGGATGTGAAAAATAACAAGGGATGTGACAGGTACATTAGTCAGAAGAGAAAGGCTGAGGAAAGAATACCCCCTCTGATAAACGAGAAGGGAAAACTGGCTTCAATAGACATGGAGAAGGCTGAGATACTCAATGAGTTCTTTGTCTCAGTCTTCACTGGCAGTCAGGCTGCCCACATCTGTCATGTCCCTGAATCTCTAGGTGGTGCCTAGGGGAGCAAAATCCCTTCTACTGTAGGTGCAGAGCAAGTTCAAGACCATGTGATGAGACTGAATAAGTACAAGCCTACAGGGTCAGACAACATGCAAACCAGGGTCCTGAAGGAATTGGCTGATATGGTTGCCAAGCCACTCTATCATATTAAGAAAGTCATGACTGTCAGGCGAAGTTCCTGGTAACTGGAAAAAGGGAAATATCACTCCCATTTTTAAGAAGAGTAGAAAGGAAGACCTGAGGAGCTACAGGTCAGTGAGCCTCACCTCTGTGCCTGGAAAGATCATGGAGCAGATTCTCCTGGAAGCTATGTTAAGGCACATGTGAGACAGAGAGGTGATCTAAAACAGCCAGCATGGTTTCACCAACAGTGGATTGTGCCTGACCAACCTAGTGGCCATCTATGATAGAGTGATAACATCAGTAGGCAAAGGAAGAGCAACTGATGCCATCTACCTGGACTTGTGCAAGGCCTTTGACATAGTCTCACACCACATCCTTATCTCCAAATTGGAGAAATATAGATTTGAAGGCTGGACTATTCACTGGCTGAGGAATTGGTTGAATGGGCACAGAGAATTGTCAACAGTCCTATGTACACATATGACAAGTGGTGTCCCCCAGGGGTCTGTCTTAGGACCAGTGCTCTTAGACATCTTTATCAACAACCTAAACAATGGGATCGAGGGCACCCTCAGCAAGTTTGCAGATAACAGTAAGGTGAGTGTTGATACACCAGACAGAAGCGATGTCATCCAGAGAAACCTGGTGTCAATGGTTTACGGGCATTCAGCCCGGTTCCGTGACGAAGGGGATGGGGGACCCACGGGCCCACGACCTGGGAAATGGGGAAAAGGGTAAGGAGATGGCCCTGAGAGCAAAGAACAGCGGCAACAATCTGAGGAGAAACAAACTAATTCACTAAATAAAATATAGGAACGCAAAACAACACTCTATAATACAATTTAATTACAATTTAAGCTGATAAATCCAATACAGAGAGAGAGAATGTCCCAAAATCAAGGTAGACCTTACTCTACTACCGACGATAAGACGGCTGGAGAGCGAGGTACTGCCAAGATGAGAGACGGGTGGAAAAAGGGATGAGGTCTCGTGATCTGCAAGCTTTTATACTGTGAGCTTTTATCTTTTCCCTCTGGCTGGAAAATGGTAACAGAGGAGCAAAGTGCCGTGGGGACTGTAGTAGTCCTTCTCTTCTGAGAACTAGGTACATCCACTACATGATGTTATGATGTGGAGTACCAATAACCGAAAATCACAAAACCATGACACCTGGAAAACCTTGACAAATTAGCGTATTGGAATCTAGTGAGATTCAACAAGGTCAAGTGGAAAGCGTTGCAATTGGGTCAGGGCAATCCCAGATATGTGTACAGACTGGGAGAACTCACTGAGAGCAGCTCAGTGGAGAAGAACCTAGGGATCCTAGTAGACAAAAACCAGTAGACAAGCCAGCAGGGTGTTTGCAGCTCAGAAGGCCAACTGTATCGTGGGCTGTAACAAAAGAGAGGTGGCCAGCTGGGAAAGGGAGGGGATTGTTCCCCTCTGCTCTGCCCTTGTGAGGCCCCATCTGGAGTACCACATCCCAGTGTGTGGTCCCCAGCACAAGAAAAATGTGGAGCTGTTGTAGTAAGTCCAGAGGAGGGGCATGAAGATAATCATAGGGCTTGAGCACCTCTCCTTGAAGAAAGGTTGGGATCATTCAATTTGGAGAAGAGAAGGCCCTAGGGAAACCCTCATTGTAGCCTTCCAGTACTTAAAAGGGGCTTATAAGAAGTAAGGAGACTGACTTTTTACATGGTCTGATAGTGATAGGACAAGGAAGAATGTTTTAAAACTGAAAAAAAGAAGGTTTAGGTTAGATATTGGGAGAATATTTTTTACTCAGAGGGCGGTGAAGCCCTGGCACAGGCTGCCCAGAGAAGTGTGGATGCCCCATCCCTGGTGGTGCTCAAGGCCATGTTAGATAGGGCCTGGTCAGCACGATCTGATGGGTGGCAGCACTGCCCACGGCAGTGGGTTAGAACTCGGCAGGCCTTGAGGTCCCTTCCAACACAAGCCAGTTTGTGACCTTATAATAACAGCATATATGGCATAGGAGGCAGGAGGAAAAACAGGAAATATTTTTTTAATTCTTTTCCACTCATAGACAATCCTTTAAAACAAGTCAGTTTTAAGCAAAAACTAGGCATGAGAAATAAACCAAAAAAGTAACAGTCTCCCAGTTTTTGCCGAAAGTCTTATGACCCAGATGAAATGACTCACATAAGGTGCAGTTTCCTAACACCTCCCATAATCACAACAACACTCATCATGTTGTTTTGTTGTTGTTGTTGTTGTTGTTGTTGAATTTAATAAAATTAGAAGAGAGAAGAAGCACACTGCACACCAATAAATGGGCTTATTTTCCTTACAAATCATCATAGACAATTCATGTGCAATTTAGTTTAAAATGTATTTTTTGAGAATTCTTTCACATGCTTGTGTTCTCTTCAGGGGCTTCTTCATATCTGGAATTTTTTCACGAGCTCCTCCAAACTGGTTACTCAAGTCACAGAACATTAGATTTATAAAAATAAATAAATAAATAAAGAACTAAAGAAATTGCTCACTATAAAACCCAAACAAACCTCTTTGGGCTAAAATTAAACGTAGCATAAAATGAACAAACAAGCAAGGAATAAAAAACTGCAATACAGTCATCAAACTTGACGTAAGCCTTAAAAGAAATCAAGAATAACTTCTGTGAATCATAACAAAAGATTTGTCTTAGCTCAATAGCTATAAACTGTATGCAGAAGATCCAGCATGAAGCTCATGACTACAATGTTATACGTGCAAAGATCCCAGACATTCTGCATCCTCAAGTCTTAAAGTACTTTAAAGGTAATTAAGCATCATTATGTGCTATAGTCTGTGCTTTGACAACTGTTTTATGACTTCATGGGAAAAAGTTAGAAGAACAGCTGTCCAAAGCATTCTGTGCTAGAAATGCTGACTACCCAGACAGTCTGTTACCATTGATGCCGTTTTTCCTCAATGGTAACTATAACCCAATTGAAAAGTTAAATGAATTGCAATAAAAATAAATTAATTAAGATTCAGATAAATTTGGAAGCAGCATTCACAAAGCATAGAAAAGCAGGCATATAGGAAAGATGTGTTACCACACACAATTTAGAAAACTAATGAAGAAAAAGCATAATTAAGAAAACACACCTACACTAGTAAAGTCAGGGAGAAAAGGAACACATTTCTTCAGTTCATTTTCTACAAATGTACAACTTATTGAGGGCTGTAATGCGGAAAGCCTGCTGCCCTGATAGTTCCCCACGAAGTAACACCACAGGAGAGGAGCCTACACTGCCATCCCACCAGAGGCAAACTCTGGGAGAGGCATGGCTGCCTGACAGCTGTAGGCTGAGCAACTTTTGCTCACGTGAGGTTAATTTCACAGCACCCCCAAATCTCAGGGATGGGAGTGTGAAGCACTGCAACCTAACCAAATCACCTCCACACATGCTGCCCCAGGTGTCCAGCACTGAAGCAAGAATATAGACAGAAGAGCTGCCACAACCTGAAAGGATTGTGCTAAAACAAAAAGCTAAAGTGGCATTTAAAGTTTTTCTGTTTTTTTAACATACTTTTGAATAGCATTTACATAACAGCACAAATAACGTCACTGCATAGAAGTCTTTGTGGTACATTTGCAAACAATAACATCGACTTTATTTGTACCATGTACAGCATCCTGAATATCCATGGATAGAAGGAATGAAAGCAAGTTTCAGAGAGAAGAAACTGAAAACTCAGAAATTGTGACACAGTTTAGTTACACGAAAGGCGCAGTTGATTAGTCCACTGCAGAAATTTATGATGGAAATGTTTCACATGAAGTAATAATATCAGATGATTTTATGAAACTCAGTGATTAGACAAGGAAGGACATCTCTGAAAATTTCAGACAGGACAAACCAACAGAAAAAGTAAAAGTACTGGGGGCCTAATTAAAGATAAAGGGGAGCAACACTGCAAATGTTCTAAAAGCAATTACCCAGAAGGAATTTTGATAAAGGAGGAATTGGAAAAGGCACAAAGTACATCTGACATGAGACAAAGATTATAACAATTTCTGAGACAATCACACATCACAAGATCTAACCTGCCACATCTGAAGTTAAGTAAGATATTTTAAAAGTTAACATTTACAGGGACCAGAAGCTGCAGATGTTATTCACAGGAGAAAAAGAGGAGCAAAAAGAAAAGCTGAGATAACTGCCTCACCCCTGAGCTGAACTCTGTTCATGAAAGTCTTTTTCTCCCCCCAGAAGCCAGTTTCACTCAACCTACACCAGCTTAGCAAATCACTTTGCTTGACATCCCACTTACTCCATCACCCTGACATGCTGTGGTAAGTCAGTAAGGGACACTTCCCAGAGGAAGGCTTACCCGGAACTAACAGAACAACTGTCCTCTTTGAGCGCTATAGCAAAAACTGAATGACGGCAAATAAGTTTCCTGAATGTTCTTGGGAGCTCGCACTTCAAGCACTATTACTTTAATTGCTCAATTTTCTTTCTTTTTTTCTTAACCCCAAATGTGCCAGAGTTATTTGATATAATGGCTAGGTATACTGTCACATCCAACACTGGTACTAAAATGTCCATTTCTCTCACTGCTGCACAGTTTCACTTCTTTCATTCATCCTTCTTTCTGCCTGGACATTAATAATAACTCAAGGCATACTTCCAAATAACACAAAATTAATAACATGAAGGTAAACATTCCACCAGTAGCCTAGGTGAACAAGCGTAATGATAAGCTACATCTCACTGAATGCTTCTTTTTAATAGAAGGCATTAATGCCATTCCAATTGGACACTACGGCTTTCCCACCTAACAGGTGACTGAGTACTCATTTCTTAAGCTGGACAGCAAGTAGGCATCGTGGATCAGAAAGCCAAGAACTGTAGGAGAGGCTTAGTGGGGAAACAAGAAGGCCGTGGTCATGACATGCAGCAAGTGCAGCAGCATTCTGGGGCAGCACCCTGCCTTCCCTCTTCTAGCACCTCGGCTGCAGTTGCAAGATAGAAACTCTGCCTCCAGTATTTCCACCTCTGCAGAAGCACTCAAGGGCTTGGCCCATCCCCGTCATGACGCCGTCCCAGTTAGGAGCCAATATACTCTTGAGCACATTGTCACTACAGCTTTTACTTGCCTCTGAAAACCAAAGCTTCCAGAGAAGGAAGACTGCCCACCACGTGTCACTGCCACACTCTATTACATTCAGGAGATTTTTCCACAGTAGCATTGTTTAAACCTTATTTAAGGAACTTACATAGCTCTCAGGATAATTATCGCATGGAAACGATTCCTTTGTTCTCTCTTTAAAAGAGAAACAAAGCAGACTTAAGACATACTTCTTGGAATTGCTCATTTCAGGGAAGCCATAAACTGTTTTAGCTAGGGGGCAGAAGCCAAACTTCCAAAGCAAGGTGGAAAAACCCAAGCTGAAGTGGGAGTACAGGACACAACTGGAAGCATCTCTCACAAAACCCACTGCACTCGGGCAGGCATCTTAAGATCTTCCAGTCTCCATTCAGCTCCAGTGAAGCTACAGCTTGGTACACTCTGGTTTGACAGTGAGGTTACACACTGGGATGTCTCTGGGATCCCAGCAGTAGGATCCACAGGGGACACATTCCCAGAAGGCGGATGAAGGATGGATCAGCAGACTTGCAAGTCATCATGAAGAAGGAGTAAGGAGATGATACAAAGGCTTCCTAATTATTCATAGCAATAAAAGTCAATAGTGTTTTGAGAAAATTGGCTACATGCCATTTTAACAAGGAGAAGTGGTTTGAGTTATTTCATGAGGAAAGTGGGGAGAGGGCCAAAGGCTGTACTGTAAGAGATGGAAGTAGGAACAACAAGATAGCACCATGGACAAAGAGAAAGGGAGCGACCTCTGCCACACAACTCTGCCACCCTGGCCAGGCAATGATTCCACATTTCCAGAGCATCCTCAGGCCATGCTCTGCTCAGGAGCTCATAGTAATGGGAATGCGGGAGGTTTAACTGAGCCAGTCCCAGAGAGACATACCAGCACGCAAGACAAAGTGGGCAGTGCCGTTCTTCGAAGGAGCACTTGTGCTCACCTCTCTAGCGCAGTTCTGCAACATCAGACAATGACTTAAAAGCTTCAGCACAATTCTTTCTTTCTAGTCTATAAAGGTCAGATGTAACCTGGGGTCAACACAAAAAACAGATAACAACTGGGAGTTTATAAAGGACTTAACACGTGGAGTGGAGAGGAAATAAAGTGACAGATGAAATCCAGTTCCAAGAGCCCAAACAAGAATGAAAATAAACCCTGCTCACTTGTGGACCAAAATCTTCCTCTTTTTTCCTCCTCTTAAATGGGAACAGTCTCTTTGCTTTGGTTAGAATTTGCAGATAAACATTCAAAATTAGCAGAAAAGCTAAGAAAAGCTACAGAGTAAGACTGAAGATGCCTTACACTCAAGGTCTGCTAGTAGTTTCAAAAGTGCATTCTTGGGAGCCTGTAATTCAAAACACAAAACAGGAATAAAAGAAACTAGCGGGGAAAAAAGACAATATACAGATTTGACCCTTTCAGCACTGATGAGAAATGGTTTACTATCAGTTCATGAGCATCACTCAGAAGGTAATCAAAGAAAAGTTACCCAGCATGCCTCAAAAAAACGTCCAGTCCACTGAACACAATATGTTTAACACAACCTCCAGTGCAGTAAGGTGCTCCTGAAGCCGGGACGAGGGAAGAAGAATTACTTGGTCTGTGCTTCACTTGCATCCAGTTCTCAAGCATTTACTGTGGACTGCTAGAAGCAAAAGGGTTCAACCTAGACTGATTAAGGACTAGCTTGCATCTGACAGTGTAAGAACAGTTTTTCCCCACCATACTGTTCACTTTCAACAAATATCCCTCCAGATACAGTCAGGTTCCAGGTCTTGCACAGCGCTCGGCACTTGTGTGTTGCCCCATTAAAACTGAGGGACAGAGCAGGACATCACCACTGTGACCAATAGCAACTCCTCTCAGGACATAAAGCTCATTAACAGACACTGTGTAGCTTATTGGGCATAAGTAGTTTATCACTGGTGGAGGAGCCCTATCACAGACTGACAGGTGCCTGAGCAAGGCAGCAAAAATCTCCTGGCATGAGATCAGACAAAATCTATGTGGTGCTTGCTCTCTACTCTGAGAGGCTGGCCTAATTATCAGTTTTTCTTTTCACACTTTCTTTTGCTGCATTTTGCAAAAGAAGGCTTCTCTAAGCATGACAGCAATTTAAGTAAAAACATTTTGACCCAGGAAGGAATAAAGTGTGACACATTATTTCCTGGTTCAAGAGCAAGGTAGCAAGCCCATGATTTTCCTGGTTGTATTAACCAAGAGCCATATTTGCTTAGATTGCCTAACACTTAGTACATGACAGATCCTTCTGTGCTCAGGTACCTGGGAACTGAAACTAGAAAAAAAAAAAGAGCAGCAGATATAGTTAAATTTGGAGAAAATTACTAGAGAATTAAGGAATGAACAAAAAGATTAGGTAGACCTTTTGCAAATGACAGCTTTGTTTTCACACCTCAAGTCACCTAGAGGTGATGGATGTTAAGAGGAGTTGGAATGGACTCTTAGGAGCACAGCTAGGAGTAGGGATTTCAGTACCAAGGGAACAGTCAAGGATATGTAGAGCCAAGACTATGCATGAGGAAAAAGGGAACTGGAGGTTTTCAGACCCCCTCCCAGACACAAGCTCAATGTGGGGACCCTTGCACATTAAAAGACTGCTCTTCTGCCAACAGTGGGATTTCACAAGTTCAAAGCATTCTTTAATGACAGCCCAACATGTAGCAGCAACTAAAGCACTCCTAAAAACTGGAAGTCTCTCAGAAGCCATCAGAAGCATTAGAAGGCCCCACTTAATGCTCCTAATGGTCCTACATCAAGATCTTCTCTTTTCAAGAGCGACTTTAGAAGAGAAAAGCACAATCCAGCTTTTGCAACTCAAGTACTATCATTATCCTGCTTTAATAACAAATCTAATGTTAATTCTCTTAGAGTGAAATGACTAAGCTATACTCTGGATTTCTACACACAGATCCCCACTTGTCTAATGGCCATTGTTTTCTACATTATTTTCATAACAGGAACAGCTTTCTTATGATGGGAAACTCTTCCAGTTTTAACAGCAAATTGTTTCTCTCCAGTACTGACAGTCATACTACACAGCTTATGAGAGTGTACTCTAAGACGAAAACAAATGTGATGCTAAAATGATATTAATGAACAGCCTTACCAGGAAACAAACAAACAAACAAAAAAATCCACATAAAAAAGTGTGGTCAGATGTCTGGTTTTGTATGACAAGGTGAATACACTTATGTGAAATAATGACGCGCTGTTGGGTGATAAGATTAATTTAGGTTTTCAGCTTTTTACTTGTAAGATAGAAAAGCTATTTGATTTTCATCACATGCTTTGAGAACAGCTTACATTGTATTCACCTATCAAACATGAGGGAAAAAGCACCTAAAATATGTATGTGCCTACAGTAGGCACAAGAGGAAGCACAGGGGATACCTGAGCAAGCCACAAGAAACCGCACAAAAATTACACTCAGCAGCTGAGGCTGATGTCTGCCAGCTTGTGGTCTGCAGCACTGTCGAGGTGAGGCAGGACAGATCACTACCTGCACAGCTATAGGGCACTAATCTCAGCCTCCTGAACAGTGAGGATTACTCAAACAGCAGGCACACAGTGGAAACCAAGCTATCTTCTTTGATTCATGCGCAAACTGAATCACATGAATGAAGGTATAATTCAGAGAAACGTTATCTGCACATTGCGATCATTCCATCTGTGCAGTAATTTGAAACGCTATTTTTCATTCACTTTGCATTCCTGTAGAGCTGCAAGAAATTGCTGACGATTACTCTCTCTTTCCCTCCCAAGTATACAGCTTCAGTGAGGAATGGATATCTCTATTGCTACTATCTCTACATAGTAAATAGATACGTACTTCATTAACACCCAAAATATAAACAAATGTTTTTAACATTTTTGCAGAGCTCTAATTTACTTTGTGGGTCTGCCTGAAATGTAATCTGAATATGTTAATGGCACTCTAAAGACTACACAAAAGCACTACTAGTTACAGCAGATTATCTTTCAGATTATTAAAAAACTCACCTCTATATTCAACTCTGTAGTACCTATCAACCCTTCCCTGTTACTCAGCACCTCTCACAATTTAACCAGTAGGTTAAACCCATAGATGAAGGCAAGCAAAAACAATGCCACACAGAAGTTATCAGGCAGACTGAGAACTGGCTGCAAGGTCTTTGCGTCATTTCTCGATCACATTCTAAAGCAGCATTGATACTGCAGGAAACACTTCTAACCTGCCCCACGTATGACAGGTATGGATCTGTATGAATGCCCTGTGAACCCAGACAAGAGATTTACCTCAGTTAACACCTAATGTCAGTGTTTGTCCTGCTTAAGACAGAGGTGGACAGAAGCCAGGGTGATATTTGGCAGCTTTGTCTGCTGCTCCAGCTGCCGCTTAAGTGAGCACAAGGCTACAACCTTAGAAACAGTTTATCTTCATGATAATCTTTACACTATTTCCAGATGGTTTATAAAGGGGTGAATGTGTGATTCAGAGCATCGTGATACAAACTAGAGAAAATACGCACAAAAGCAAGAAGACAAACGCTTCATTAACTCTAATAAGACCAAAGCTGGCCTTAGCTGCCTTAATGCAACTGATTTCAGTCAAACATTCTGAGGGTAAAGAATGTGTCTGGCAGCACATCCTGATTTCACCTTCCTCCCCTGTTATACTGCAAAGGTCCCATCCCAGAGCCTCATGTTCAGTCTGAAGAAAGAGACTGCCTAATATTGAAATGGATGCAGACAGTGCTCTTTACTGTGAAGGCAGTCCATCATCACAGTAACAGCCTCTTGGAGGAATCATTTACCTTAGAGCTTATGAAAATGCCTCACACCATTGAGGACTCATTTCAGTGAAAAATGCACTTCATGAAGTTTTCTTCAAATGATACTAATATCTTGGATAAGCTATGATATGACTTCACATAGCTTGAAACAGTGGCAGATTTTCACCATAGCACACAACATCAGTGTTACCTCAAGCAACTGCAACTGATCCTTACAAATACAAAAGGTCTTAACCACTCCTTTCTGGTATGCGAACCAAACGCTCCTTGGAAAGAACCTCCTTGGAAAAGAGCATTTCCTTACAAACACAAGGACAGAAGCCATTTCCCCTTCCTCCTCATTCATAAATGCCATGCACTCTTCTAGAGGCACAGTTTCACTGATGAGAAAAGATTATTATTCTCAGTTCTTGGCAACAACCCAAGTGACCTGTGCTCCAACATGAAAACCCATAACAAAGCTCCTTCTCCAGATGGATGTGACTTCTGTATGAAGTTTATTCTGAACAGCACAACTCTAAACATTTGCCAACAAGATAGCTACTGGCTAGATCTAATTCACTTAGAAGATTCTTAAAAAATGCACAGAGAAATCCAAGTGCTGCATTTACAGCAAAATAGACAAAGTGCAGCGATTTTGCCAAGTGACAGAACAGCAGGTCACTCATAAGTAGATTCTGTTGCAAATGATATATCAGACTGAACACTACCGCTTGCAGTCCATGTATACAACTAGATTATTTATTTTTAAGTCTCACAGGAGGTTTCTGTCTGCTGAGTGAAAAACAAAACATAAAAAAGAAAAACTTTCTGTAAGCCTGGGGAAAGCTAAAGTTCTCACATACCCCAAGCCATAAGCGAATGTCATGATACCTCAGTCGTCAAGGACCTGTCAAACTTCAAACAGTTCTGGTTTGGCATTTCTTTTTGAATATGGTTATTTCATTTTCTTTACAGTTCCAGATTTTCCCATCCATGGCAAATTCACATATATATATATAGAAATCCTAAGATTTCTTGCTAGTGTCTAATCTAAGGAGCCTCCGTAGGATTCACAGCCTTTTTCTATATTCTTCTGAGTACACAAATGTCTTTATTCAAAATGAGGGCTGCTGTGCAGTTCATTTTCCATTTTAGATGTAAGCTACAGCATGACGAGGCCAGAAACACCTCCCTTTGGGATCAACTACATTACCCTTTTTAGCTGTAGAGCTTCTCTAGGCAGCAAATGGCATAAATCATCATTCAATAATCACACACAACACAATACACTCAGCTTTTCATATATCTCATCTAGCCCGAGGACACCCTATGGAAATTAGCTGTGTTTCCTTTAGCATCTGATATAGAGTTGTTTCAAAATTACGAGCTTAAATTCCTTGTGCAGTCCAAGAAGAGACAAGCACATATAGACAGACAAGGTTTGCCTGCATTGGTTATCGTAATTCCAAGTCTCTTTATTACAGGAAGCAATAAAGCACTGCACACAATAACCCTTCTTCTGCACACTTCAGTTTCCATAGCTTTTATTTTTTTTTACATTTTGCATCAGGGAACTGCACTCACACTCGGGAATTTTCTTCCTAATTCAGTATGGGGCTATGGAAATACTCAGCTCGCTTTTCTTTCTAATGGGTTTCTCACTTTTCTCTGCAGTTGCTGATCCTGATCAGCCCATATTTCATCTCTTTAGTTAGCTATGTATCTCATTTTCCTCGCTAGTTATCACCCACTCTCTGTTCCATCAGGTGTCCCCAAGCCCCATCACACTCTTACCTTTCTCAAGTACACAAGACCCAGCTCTCCCAAACACTCCCATTACCATAGCTCCTTGTGCGCCAATTGATACTGATGGTAACATCTGAAAGCAAAAGCAGCAACACAGATGCACGTCAGCCAGTACCTGTGACATATCTGCATAGCTCAGTAGTTTTCAGTTGTACATCTAGCAGCTTAACAGCAAAGATACCAATTTTAGTTCAAACTCCACTAGATACAGGAAGACTTCAACCATAGGAGAAAGTTACTGCAATTTTACTCAGTGAATACGGTTATTTTAAGTGACTAATTCTTTCTGATTGGGACTGCCGTTACCTCTATGCAACTGAACACATTATCTCTTTTATTTTTAATGAAGGCATAGCTGTATTCAACCCAGAACAAAGGGCTCAAAGATTTAGATGCAAAGTACATTCACAGATTTAAAAACACACATACAGCTCTCTAGTTTACTATTAAGAATATTTGAGTTGGAGCAAAAATCTCATGAAGTAGTGTGCAGAACTGAAAGAGAAATAGCTCTGCAGCCAAGTCAGCCAGCCCCGACAGCAACTCATCTCACAGCAGAGTTGGATATTGCATATTCACAAATATTTACAATGCAGTCAGCACACAAATCTAGGATGCTGCAGAGCTCAGTTTCCTCCCTAGCAGAACCTCTTTTCACAATTTTAATAATGCACTGATGCGAGGAAGTAACAACTGATTCACCATAAAATCTTTAAGATATGACCATCTCATATACTGGAGTGAGTGAGTTTGTGCACCTGCCTTTGAGCATTCCTTCATACACAGGGTACTTGCCTGCACCAGCAAATGAACAAATGAAAAGACGTGAGGCAAAAAAGAGTTAGAACTGAAGATGCTGTGCGTGTTTTGAACTCTCAACCCTTCCTTTAAGAGCATCACTACACTAATAACAGTAAGTGAGAAAATACAGAATTTTCAACAGAAAGGTATACTTAAAGGAGAATTTAATGCGTAACAACAGTGTGACTTGTGAGATATCCATCTTTCTTTCAGAGCGCTACCATTTACTCAGGGTAGCTCCTACTTCAAAAGCCTTAGACAATATCCAAAAGCCAAAGGAGACTTTCTAGTAGATTCCTTGGTATAATGCAGTTTAGCCACTGGACTTCTGGAAGTCTACAGGAAATATCACTCCTGCCTTTGCGTTCCTCTCTCCAAACACAGACCTCGTAGACCACGAGAACACATGCCTCCTTTAATGAAGGCATAAGCAGTTAAACCAACACAGATTGATAGATGACTGACCAATACTACTTTAATGACATTTGACTTCAAAAGTGAGTGTTCTTGTTTATGAGAATTACGTCTACTCTTCTGGGGACAGTAGAGCAAATCCAGTCCTGAAAATCTGCCTGCATTTGTTCTGTTTCACAATGTTTTCTGGAAGGAGACATCTGCATTGCATGGGAAAGGGAGTAAACCAAGAACTTAAGCTCTCTCTACACAATATGCCACATCCAGAGCAAAACTCCAGGAGTTCAAACACAATCAGAGATCAAATTGCTACATTTCCTTTTAACACATACACTCAACAAAATCCACTTCCCCTTCTTTTTGCAATGCATATATTCATAACAGTAGCAGTTTTCTTCACATACAAAAATCTTCCAAACTGACATCATAAATACAAAAATTTAAGTCCAGGTTTGCCAGAGTTTTAGTACAAAATGCTCACAGGGACTACAAGCAGTTGCAGCAAGGTGGTCTTTTTTGTTTATCACAGCTCAGAATCACATTCAGGGATGCGTCTTCCAGAGATGGTTTTTCAGCCTTAGCATGCTAACTATACTATCCATCAGTACCTCAGGACAGCCCCGAAAAAACAGATATCCATAGGCATGGGTTTTCTTTTTTTACTGCTACACAGTAAGTCTCCTACACCTGTGCTGCTTCTCTTATGATATGATAAACAACTCCTGTAGACACAAGGAATGATGGACATAGTAATCAGCAATAAGTGTGGCTCAGCCCACAAAAGCATTTTTTATTACAATTTGAAATTTGTTCATTTAGCAATGGCTTTGAAGAGGACAAGCTTAATTAAATAAGGAGGGAGCAGAAGCCAGAAAAAAAAGCCTGGAAAGCCAGGATATCAACTCAGGTAGCTCCAGCATGACTTGTCATTTTTGGACACAAGAGGCACCAAACCCACAAAAGAAGTCAGGCAAAGCAAGATAAACAAACAAACAAACAACAACAACAAGAACCAACAAATATTTTGTAGGAAACCATCTCATAAGCTCATCATCACAGGGGCTGCAGGATAAGGAAGCTTAAGCACTCCAGAAAGGTTCCACATGCTCTCAGCATGGCTGGAAAATTATTTTCAACACAAGATGTAACTGTTAGCAACTTTAAATTTTGAACACTTATGAGCTGGTTTTCTACACACTAGAATAGGGAAGCATTCCTTGAAGAACGAAGCTCCGGGTATACCGTGTCCATAACTTGAGAGCACTGGCGTCAACAGGTCAAGATGTTCTTATCAGTGGCTTATCCTGTTTCTCAGAACAGGATGAACTCTCCCAGAATGAGCAATTCAAAGCCACTTTTGTCTTTGAGACGAGCATCTTTGTCACTTTAGCTACACTCATTAAATTAACATCACGCAACTTCATAGCACTGACTAAACCTACACAGTAACTCCAAAGAAGCCAGACAATATCAAAGCTTCTAGGCACAGAGGTTCAACAATATCAGCCTAACTGTAGTAAACATTAACAGTATCTAAGGATTTGCACCTATGGCTGTCTACAGAGTACATATAATCTTCAGTGGTAATCCTAGAACTTCAAAGTTAAAAACAGTTGAATGGAAAAGCATTTTGATATCTCTTTGTTTGACAATTCTCTTGAACTTGCATATCCCCACAGATGTAAAAAGTCTCCAAAACTAAGACACAATGCCTTGAAAGCAAAGCTTGCCTTGTACAATGCTACAATGATTTATTGTCTTGCCTTCTGATGCAGACAATTAGACAACTTTGCCACTGCCCTGTTTGTCCCCGCTAACCTTGAAAAAACCCAGAAGGGTAAAACAGCAGAAGAGAGAGAAACACAAAGTTAAGGAAGAACTAAGCTATCTGAAATGTTGTTCCTCTCAGTCCTGAACAGAAAATGTATCATCCAAAAGATGCACCAAAACAAAACAAAAAGTAAAAAAGACTTGATCTGACAGAGAAACACAATGTAAAAGAAAATATATAGTACAAACGGCAGAAGTCTTTGCTTTAAAATGCTTTAAGGTCACTTTTGCCCCAGCCTAGGTGGACACTGAAGAACTCCACAAAATGCTGGTTTCCTCTTTTGGCCTCACTTACCCCTTGCCACACAGCCTCTGTGCAGCTGGTGAACAAGAGACACAGCCGGCCATGCGGCTAATCCACATTAAACAATCCATAACAATATGGGCAACTCTAACTTTTTCAATTCTGTTTCATAACACAGCTGTTTTAAGAGTGACCCTCAGAAGAAATCAGTTGTTACACGAGCAGCTGAACCAACAAAGCCCGGTTTCCATGGGTTTTTGTTCCACATTTTTGCACTCTCTCTCTGCAATAACCCAGTTCCTCTCTGAGTCCTTGCAATTCTTTGCAATCCCCTCAGCTTCCCCTGCCCCAAAGCCCACACTCCTATCTGGAATCAAAACATAGGCCTGCTGCCTGCTGTACGCCTGATGGGATGGCTTTGCTGCCCACCACAATGGCACGGTATTCCATAAGCCACTTGACTTCTTACAAGTTGTGTGAATGTTCAGAAGTCTCCACCAAACAACTTGAGTGGGTATTTACACAGAAATGGGACTAAAAGAGCAAGCATGGCAGCTTTGAATGACTGCTTTACATTTACATGAGAAAGCAGCCAGCAGAGGTCACATACCAGAATTTTTGCTCTGTGCTCACTTTCTGCTGTGCTCCTGTGCTGTGTTACTGACAGAATTCTTGTTTGTGCCACGTTCCCTCAAAAACACTATGGATGATTTGCATGCTAGTAGATTCATTACATTGCAAATATCGAGCAGGTAAAGGCTAACAGATGAATACGAAACTATGTCAGCGAATAACTTTTACACATTTTATGTATTTTTTACTGATTTCACTCTTACACCTTGAAAATAACAACAACAAAAAACATCCCATGTTCCATTACTGAGCAACAAATCTCTTTATTCATTTAGCTGACACCTTCTGAGAAAGTGTACCCAAGTATGACAGCGAAGACCACCCTCAACATCCCCTACACCTGTAAGAATAAACAAAATAATAATTGAGGTTCATGCTTTTGTCAGTGAGAAGAAAACAGATGTTTGTACACAAACCAGAAAGCACGGGAGTTGGGAAGATGTGCTGAAGGAATGTGGCTCTGCGTTCAGCACTGCTTTAAATACAAACAGTTATTTATGCTTTACTCAAAAGCATTTATACACAAATCAGTTTGGGGGTTTTTTTTTGAGTGTGTGGGAAAGAAGTGTGTAAAGATAACCAGAGGAAAATATTCAAGCATGAAAAAAACACCTTGCATAACAGAGGTGACATTTGTATGTCTAAGAAAATTGAGTTCTCAGCACTGCTTCCAGCTATCTGCAGCTAGAACAATGCTAAATTCTTGTTACCTCTCCATTCATAATGCCTGACATAGGCATCCTCACGCCAAAGATTTCATGCCCACTATAGTATCATACTGAGTTACGCAAATTGCAAGAAACTGATGGAGGTTCCTCAGCCGAATATCCTGCCCAGAGCAGATCCGTTCATAGCACACTGCTCAAGGTCATATCCAGCTGAATTCTGAGCATCTCAAAAGACCAAAAATTCATGTCTTCAGGTTCCTGCTCTAGTTCTTGACCACTCCCAGGGTCAAAAAAATTGTTCTGAACAACCAACCAGAAATTCAAGCATTCCAGCCTGAGTCCTGCTGCCAGCCTCTCATTCTGTCAGTATGCAGGAGGTTGGTTCCCTCTTTTCTGAGTCTTTCCTTGAGAGAAGGTGCTGAGATGTCCCAAGCCATCTTTCCTCTAGGCTGAATGAACCTAATTCCCCCCACCTCCCCTCTTAAGGCACATGCTCCAGACTCTACATTACCTTGAGGTCCCCAAGTGAGCTCACTTCACAAAGTCATTGTCTGCCTTTCAACACAACCGCTGCCAACTTGTTCAGCCCGACCATTTGCTTGGATTTATTCAACTCCACTGCAAGACTTTACAGTTGCTTTTGTTGATTGCCATGAGATTCCCATTTCTCCAGCCAGTTAAGTTGCATCTGTGCAGCACACGTGTCCTCCAGCATAATGACTATGGTCCCCACAGCTTGGTGTCATCTTTGCCCAGAGAAGCCGTGGTGCCCCATCCCTGGAGGCACTCAAGGCCAAGCTGGATGGGACCCTGGGCAGCCTGAGCTGGTCAGTGACAGCCGTACCCAAGGCAGGGGAGTGGAAGTAGCTGGTCTTTAAGGTCCTTTCCAATCCAAATCATTTTGTGTCTCTACAATCTATGAACTAGCTAGAGAACTGCTGTTCCACCAGAGAGATGTGTTGCTCAATAACAGGAGGCTTTTTTCAAGTCTGCAAGTGACTCCATCCTAGTCACTGATGTTACATCACTTTTATATTATTTACCCTTCTCATAACTCTTCCCTAGCTCTTCATATTCACTATCCCCCTGTATAGGAACTGCTGAGTCATGGCCTGAACCACTGATTGAGCACGTGGAGGAAAGACCCAGTCAGCCCTGGGAGCACAGGTGAAGGCAATTCACCTGTGTGACCAGAAGGGGTGGAGCCTGACTGCACCCTCTTAGGCCTCCTTTAAGGGCTGACTGCCACTGAGGAAAGATCTCTTTCTGGGAATCTGTCCTTGGTGGAAGTTTTTCCCTGCAAACCAAGAATCTTCTGATACAGGTGAGCGATCTACTTCCCTTCCCTTGTAGCACCTTGCTGTTGTGCAGGTTCTTCTACCTCTTTGTAACATCTTTTCCATCATGTTGGCCATTCTGATGGCTACATTTGGTGAGCCAGGCAGACCAAAGTATTAAAATGGCTTTCCTTTTGAATGCCTTCAAGTGGGCCAAGGGGGAGAACATCGTCCCTCTAGATAAAACCTTGCCAGGGCACATCCCAGAATTTCTGGGTTCACCCTTTTATGACCTGGCAGCCATAATTGAAAAATGGTGTCCCTTGCAGGATAGTGGAAATATTTCCCAATCACCATCTGGCATGGCGAAATATTTCTATGGATTAGATAAAAATATCCTAATTACAAAGGAACACCGACTGGCTGAGTCCACTGTGGTATGGCCCCTGTTAATGGCTCTAAAACGTGCAGAACTTTCAAATAATACTTTAGAAAATGAGAACCAACTACTGCATGATTGCATTGAAAAACTTGAGCAAGAGCTTGGCCTATAGTCAGGGGAAGAAAAATCAAGTTTAACTTTCCCCTTAAAGCAAATATGGAATATTGCATTGGAAAATACTCAGGGCCCTGAACCAGTAGAGCTGGGTAATCCAACAGGAAAAATCTCAAGATCGGATCTCAAAACCCCACTTGAGGTGGATCTCTTCGAGGTCTGACCTGTAGTGATGCAAAAAAACAAAAAAGATACAGGAAAGACCAGCAGGAGTGCCCCTGATCAATGGCCCCCTGCCCAAGCCCATCTCCATGTAACAGCTCACCCTTGTATGGCGTCTGAATTGATGGATTTGGTGCAATGACTTCAGCAGAAACCAAGGGAAAATGTACCAGCTTGTCTACTCCAATTATGGGACATGGGGGCAGAGAGTGTTGTGGTGAATAGACCAGAAGTTTCCAAGCTCGCATCTGTTACCTCACACCCTGCCCTTAGACAAAGACTGTATGCCACTGTGCAACGTAATGAGGAGAATCATTCCCTAGTGGTTTGGTTGATGGCAGCATGCCATATCACTCGGCCTAATAAGGCCGATATCCTGGTGCATGCAGGTTTATGGTCCTCCATGGAGGATGTCCAAACACATATTTATGAACTAGGAATGAAAGAGGTAATTTATGAGGAAGCCTTTCAAAGTCCTGACTTAGTAAAATTGTCGGCTGGAATGAGGGATCTAATTTTACAGCAGGCACCCTCCCACCATTATGGCACACTGTTATCTATATTGAACCCTCTGGTGGCCTCAGAGGCCATTATTCAGGAGGCTGCCCAATTGGTGGCTGATCTGGGGGAGATGGAGCGCTTAAGGGCAAGGTGTAATATTAGGACAGTGGAAGGGGCTGAGGTATATCCAGTTCTTAAAACTAGAAAAGCTGCCCCACAGACACCCTGATTGGGCCCCATACGGGTGTCCTGTAAACAGATTGAATTCATAGAATCATAGAATTGCTCAGGTTGAAAAGGACCTTCAAGATCATCAAGTCCAACTGCAACCTAACCATACTGCTCTAACAACCCACCTCTAAATCATGTCCCCAAGCACCACATCCAAATGGTTTTTAATAACCTTATATGGGCCGGGGTGGCTTTTGCTAAAATCGATCACCAACCTAATCACATTTTGCTTCAATTACGGAAACAACTAAGGGATGATAAAAAAATTTGAAATACCTCCAAAAGAACAGGGGTACGAATAATTGAACGAATACCAGAAAATACTTGGAACCTAGAGGACTTTATAGTCCCTAATTAAAGGAAAAAGCCTCCCCAGGTGACTCGGGCTACGATGCCCGAGCCACCTAAGGAAAAAGACTTGGCACTCGCCCAATTCATGGTTTGATAGAGGATATTAGTCCCCATGTAACTAGGGCCTCCAGTAGGGACCAGAGGCCCTATGTTGAGCTCACCATTTTTTGGTCCCGAAAAAATGTACAAAGGGTTATGGCATTGGTTGACATAGGTGTGGAAACATCAATTATTTATGGGGATGTGACTAAATTTAATGGGGATAGACTGACGATCGGTGGCTTCGGGGGACAGACCATTCCAGTTACCCAGACATGGTTGAAACTGGGAGTTGGGCGTCTCCTGCCCTGGGAGTATAAGGTGTCTGCTGCCCCTGTCCCAGAGTACTTCTTGGGCCTAGACATTCTATGGGGTCTGGCACTCCAGACAACCGTAGGAGAGTTCAGACTCTGACAGAGGTGTATCAGTATTCAGGCCGGCAGGCGATATTGAGAGGCCATGCGAAGCATGAGCCTATTCACCTGCTGGAACCGTTCTGGATTACTAATGTGAGACAGTATAGACTCCTGTGGGGGCAAGATGAAATATCAAGGACTGTGCAGGAATTAGAAAAAGCTGGGATCATAAGACCTGCACATAGCCCATATAATTCCCCCATATGGTCAGTGTGGAAGTCAGATGGCACAGGGAGAATGATGGTAGACCACACAGAATTAAATAAGGTCACGCCACCTGTTCATGCAGCCGTACCCGAGATTGCCTCCCTAACGGACACATTGAGTAGGGAAATAAAAACCTACCATTGTGTCCTAGACTTGGCGAATGCATTCGTCAGTATTCCAATTGCTGAAGAATCGCAAGACAGGTTCCATTTACATGGGGAGGCAGGCAGTGGACCTTTCAGGTCCTGCCACAGGGGTATGCACACTCACCAACATACTGCCATAACCTAGTGGCAGGTGACCTGGCAAACTGGGAAAAACCTAACACTGTTAGCTTGTATCATTATATTGATGATCTCATGTTGACATCTGACTCACTGGAAGCAGTAGGGCAGGCGGCAGATTCATTAACTACCTATCTGCAGGAAAAAGGATGGGCTATAAACCCTCAGAAGGTGCAGGGTCCAGGCCTATCTGTGAAATTCCTGGGTGTCGTTTGGTCAGGAAAGACCAAACTACTACCCAGTGCTGTCATAGATAAGGTTCAGGCATTCCCAGTCCCTACAACACCAAAGCAGCTGCAGGAGTTCTTGGGTATATTGGGATACTGGCATTCCTTTATACCTCATTTAGTGCAGCTGCTGAGGCCATTATATAGACTCACAAAGAAGAGGCAACTATGGGACTGGGGGAGAACAGAACACGAGGCTTTCCAACAGGCAAAACTGGCTGTTAAACAAGCCCAGGTGCTGGGTATATTTGATCCTACCCTTTTAGCTGAATTGGACGTTCATGTCACTCAGGATGGCTTTGGCTGTGGCCTGTGGCAACGCCAGAGTTCTGTTTGGACCCCGATCGGGTTCTGGTCTTGGGTCTGGCACAGGGCAGAGGGAAGATACAGCATGATTGAAAAACAGTTATTGGCTGCCTACTCTGCATTACAGGCGGTAGAGCCAATAACCCAAACATCTGAGCTTAAGACCACCTTGCCAATTCAGGGATGGGTGAAAGATCTGACTCACCTTCCTAAGACAGGGGTGGCCCAAGCCACAGACAGTGGCAGGATGGGTCACCTATCTCAGCCAGAGGAGTAGTTTGTCTTCATCACCGTTGAAAGAAGAACTTCAAAAGATCTTAGACCCAGTGGCATATCACAGCAATGCGCCAAAAGAAACAACGATTGCTCCACCGGAGAAGAGTCCTGTTCAGGAGGGGAAATATCCCATTCCTGAAGATGCCTGGTATACGGATGGGTCCAGCAAAGGTAACCTGAGCAAGTGGAGAGCAGTGGTGTACCATCCCTCCACTGACACAATCTCGTTTGAAGAGGGGGATGGTCAAAGTAGTCAATGGCAGAGCTGTGAGCTGTGTGGATGGTTATCACCAAGGAACCTGGTGACAGTGCACTGAACATCTGCACAGATAGTTGGGCTGTGTATCGTGGGCTCACTCTTTGGATCGCACTCTTTGGGCCACCCAAGACTGGACCATCCATGCCCGACCGATCTGGGGCAAGGAGATGTGGTTAGACATATAGAGTGCGGTTAAACATAGAACCACATGCATCTACCACGTTTCTGGACATCACCCCCTGCAATCACCAGGAAATGATGAGGCCACCATGCTGGCTTGAGTACGGTGGATTGAGAACTCTCCTTCCGAGAACATCACCCACTGGCTACACCAGAAGCTGCGACTTGCTGTACAGAAGACAATGTGGGCAGCTGCAAAGGCATGGGGGCTGCTCATAACCATGTCAGATATCATCCAGGCACGTCATAATTGCGAAGCTTGCTCGAGAATGAGACCAAAAGCCTTGCCAGAGACAACTGCCCACCTTGCCAGAGGACATAACCCTCTCCAATGGTGGCAAGTTGATTATATAGGCCCTCTCCCGCAATCTGAGGGGGCCAGATATGCATTAACTTGTGTTGACACGGCAAGTGGACTGATGCAGGCCTATCCAGTACCAAAAGCAAACCAGGCCTACACCATCAAGGCTTTAACAAAGTTAATGGCAGTACATGGGACTCCACAGGTCATTGAGAGTGACCAGGGTACACGCTTCACGGGCGCGATGATACAGCGCTAGGCAGAGGAGAACAACATTGAATGGTGATTTCATCTGCCCTATAATCCAATTGGAGCAGGCCTCATTGAATGTTATAATGGCATCCTGAAGGCTGCTTTGAAGACAGACTCTCAGTCCCTGCAGGGGTGGACACAGAGACTCTATGAAACCCTGCAGGACCTGAATGAAAGGCCTAGAGATGGCAGACCCAGTGCCCTGAAGATGCTACAGACAACATGGGCCTCCCCTCTTAGGATCCAAATTATGGGCACTGACAATCGGCTAAGACCCCAAATTGGTAATGAAAATAACCTTCTGTTCCCTGCCCCTGAGAATCTAGAACCCGGTACCATAGAATAGAATGGCCTTGGAAGGTGCAAGTAGGACCAAGGTGGTGTGGCCTACTTGTGCCTTGGGGGAGATTATTGGAGGTGGGAGGTTCGGTAGTCCCTCCAGTGATTGGTACATGGCCTACTGACATCACGGTCAACACTCTGGTCTTCATTGCTAAGGGGACACTCATCATGTCCTTGTGGCAGATCAGGACCCCCCTTTTGGTACCTGATATAGTTATGCAGCCACAGATATCTGGCCAAAGAGTGTGGTACAGATGGCTGGGACGTGCCCCAGTGCAAGCCGAAGTGTTGACCCAGGACAGGAATATGGCCTGTATCTTGCCATGGGAGGCAGACTTCCCCCTCTTGGTACCATTGAAACACCTGTATTATTCCCCATGAGTCTTCTGAGTATCTAGGATCATGGGAAGAAGCGAAATGTCATCAGAGCATTCCAGTGTTGCTGTGAGATCAAGAACAACACCCGGTGATGGTCTGTGTGAGACTGGTGGAACATGAGACGGACATGCACCAAACAACTGCATGCCTCCAGTAACGTCATCGAGCACTGGCCCATGAGACAACATGAACCTCAACCATGAACCGATCATCAATCATCTCACATTGTGTCAACCTGCATTGCAACAGGCAATTGTATAAGTGTTGCAGTGTGTCAGATCCCTGTATCAGGGAAGGCTCACCCTCCAGCTGACCCAATCATTGGTTCAAGCCATGAAGGAGTGGATTGTATGGGAACTGCTGTGTCATGGCCTGAACCACTGTTTGAGCACGTGGAGGAAAGACCCAGTCAGCCCTGGGAGCACAGGTGAAGGCAATTCACCTGTGTGACCAGAAGGGGTGGAGCCTGGCTGCACCCCTCTTAGGCCTCATTTAAGGGCTGACTGCCCCCGAGGAAGGATCTCTTTCTGGAGATCTGTCCTTGGTGGAAGGCTTTTCTGGAGTCCAGAATCTTCTGATACGGGTGAGTGATCTACTTCCTTTGTAGCACCTTGCTATCATGCCAGTCCTTCCACCTCTTTTATAACACCCTTTCCATCGTGTTGGTCCTTCTGATCGCTACACCCCCTTTAATAAAATCAGACAAAATACAGTAAGTCCTTTAACTTATTTTTCCTTAATGCTGAAATCCTTAATTATTATTATTTTTGGTACCACACTGTAGAAAAGAAGGACCTAAAAAAAAAGGGAAAAGGATATATATTTTTCCAAACTAGCAAATAGCATACTATGAGTTTACAGACTGCTGAAACATCTCCTGAGAACTCCTGTGGAGGTTTCAGAATGCAGATGACTCAGTGGCCAAATTGAGGGCAGTTCAGCATGACCAAATTTCTTCCATCACTAGATCTTATTTAAAATCAGAAAAAGGGGAGGGAAAAGCTCATTTAACACATCCTTAATTCAGAACTGTTGTAGATTATTAGTTTAAGCAAGGTTTTACATATGCATGTCTATGGCTTAGCATAATGGATGATCATTAAAATATTACATGGCAAGTGAAAGATCCTGTGGACACAAAAGTCTTAATGTTTTAGAAAATATATTTGTTCTAACAAAGAAGGGAACATTTTTCTGGGCTTGTCTCCCACACTTTTTAAGTCCAGCTCCAACAGACACCTACCAAGAACAGCATCAAGTATATCCCTCACTCCCACTTCTTTGAAATATGCTGCTGCAGCATGTACTATGGTTATCTCCTTTGCTACTTCATAAGCACAGTCACAGATTTCTTATTTTTAATAGACTTTTCATAGCATGGCTAAAAGTATCTACTCTCATGCCTCCAAAAATCACGAAGAATTTCTAGAATTGCTCCAGACCTAAAATCATCTGCAGAAGCAGTTTTCATGTCATGACATACACCCTTTGTGAACCTTGTCCTAAACCACACACAAACCACAAGGATCATAGACTACCAGGGCTTCAGTGCCAAAAGGCTCGGTAACCTCCTACTACTAAATTAGCATCAAAACTCCTTCCACCAGAATGAAAGCTTACTCCCATGTGGCCTGCTGCTGGATCAACTTGTGAAAAGTAAAAAGCAACGCCACACAGAAGATCTATAGAAGCCCCCAGAATAGGCATATGGACAGATTAGGTGAGGGGAAATAAAAAGCACTTGGAAATGTAGACCTGTAGGCACACACACAAAAAAAATGCAGTTCAGATCCTGCAATGAGCTGCACATGCTCTTAATGAAAGCAGAAGTGTACACATATCCAAGAGAAAAATCTTCATAGAGCAAGAATCCAAGCAGATCAGAATCATAAGCCTCTAGCATTTTCTTGTAGAACCTGAATATACCCCAGCTGTGAATTCGCAAAATGTAAAGAGTGGCAGTTTTCAGCTGCGGTGCAAAGAGGCAACACGTTCAGACTGTGCACAGCAGCTCCTTGGTGCAGGTCACACAGTGCTCACTTGTGATGCACTCTCCATCAGTCCCGATGTCTTCACTGTACAGCCAATGTACAGACCATACTCTGCAGTTCAGCTATCACTCCCCAGGCTCTCATACAAACAAAAGTCATGCAAACAAATACTTTAAGCAATTCCTAGACAATTTAAGTATAATCTTTGTAACAAAGAATTCTCCAAATGCTCAGATTAGGAGGTACTTTAAAAATAAAATACAGTCCAAATGCTCAGAGGTACGAGCTCTGAAATACTAGAGCTGATCCCTGAGGTCTGGTTATGACAGCACATTTACATCTCCTCTGTAGTGATGATCCCTAAGGATACCACAAATCATTCATAAACACTTAAATGGATGTACAGCCTTGATCATTACAAGAGAAATGCCTTGCCATGCTTCACCACTGATGGACGGACCACAGATACCACCTTTGCATTTGTCCTGGCTGCAAAGGGCTCATGTGGGAGAGGGGAGTAGCAGCTCAGCCAGGCCTGGTGGCTGTGGTGCTGGGAGGTCAGAGCTGCAATGTCCGTCTCTCCATAGAGGAGGATCGAGGGAGGAGTGTTTGGAGCACATACATGCCTCTGAGAAACCCAGGAAACAGACGTGCCACACACTGTGCTTGGTCAAAACACTTCTTGAAATACTTACAATTTATTATGTCAAAAACAATTTCCTGCTCTTTCCTTAGAGCGAAGTATTCATTCTTTGCTCTACATTACACATCAAATAACTTCCAAAAGAAAATTTTATCTTAAGTCATCAGGCCACAAGAACAACAACATTCTTTCCCTCAAGTACGAAAAATGTTTTCTAACTAACGTCCAAGTGGGTATTTATTATTACACTTCACATACACAATGAAGAAAAAAATATTTTAGAGAAAGTACAAAAGAATGCAATCCGAAGACATTAAAAAAAAACCCTGAAACACAACAAAAACAAACAGACAAGCCCAGAAAGTCAAAGACAAGAAAGCAGCACTGTCCTTTCAGAGTATGTGTGCAAAGGGAATTCTCAGTCCAAACTCAAGGCGCTCTCGGGCACTTTAGCAGTCCCCATTCATTCTTGTTAGCCCACTCACATGCTGCGTCACACACACACTGGCAGCTCTTAGATTTAGATGTCATGTTTTCATCTGAACTTCTGATATGAAACAGATGCCATATGATGGACCACTTGAAATACATGAGGTGCAAAAACTAAGGAAAAAAAGCTGCAGTGTTTATTGGCTGAAAAAGCTTTAAATTCCATCTTTGTCAAAAACAAAAGCAAAACCACCGATCCTGGTTTGAAAAGATTCTAAGTGTGGATTTCATTTTGCCAGCAAAAGTCGTGGAAAAAAAAAGGGGGGGGGGGGGCTGTATAAGCAGCAAAAATGAACATAAAAATGCAATAAATAGTTTTGGTGGTTTGTTTTGCTTTGTTTCTCAGACTGAGCATTCTTTTTCTTTCCTCCAAGGATTCGCAAAGCTCACAGTCATGCTTAGCATTATTCTTATGAAGCAACTTCTCATTTTAACCTTTCCTGTAACACGGTAAGAATTCTTCTCTGCATAAGTCTGTGAAACCTGTGTCACAGAATTCCAGTCTCTGCACCTGTCCTTACGCATAACTCTGTGAGATGTAGTATAAATACAAACTATGCCCCACTGCCTTATGTTTTTTCTGTAGAATCATGGAAAGAAGCTTCTCAAGGCTCAAACAGCAGTACGCCTGGGACTTTGCCTACAGATGGACAAGGAAAGGTAAGTGTTATAGCACTGTCATTAAGATAAAGAAAAATCATGCAGATATAAGAGGGAACTGTTAGGACATTTATCTCTCTGAACTGGGCAGTACAGCA
Organism: Numida meleagris; assembly: GCF_002078875.1. NCBI lineage: Eukaryota > Metazoa > Chordata > Aves > Galliformes > Numididae > Numida > Numida meleagris. The sequence goes on along the minus strand of NC_034438.1, from coordinate 51,419,420 downwards.
CATGGAATTATCGACCATCTGTTATTAGTGATGAACCAAGCTTGGTTGGTCAGTTGCAAAATGAGACAGACCCCAGTAAAAACTGCACACGCTGAATTGCTTTTCAGCTGCAAATCCTTGTCGTCTTCACTAATGCCTGTGGACTGACACCAGCAGAAAAATCAACAGAGAGAAAAACTGTTTGTCACCAGTCATACCCCACACTTACATCTAACACTTTCCCTTTTGACCTGAATTCACCTTTAATTGAGTTTTGACGAACTGAAGGAAGTATATAGATGAAGATGCAGATAATCTCCTGCCCACTTTCTGGGCACTTCACAACTTCTAGCTAACAAAAGACAGGAGAGTTTGCAAACTGAGCCAGCTGTCAGCCACACCACAGCTCTGTTTCCATGTGGGCCCCCGTGCCCTCAGCCCCTCTGACAGCTGATGGATCAGCTCCATGAGGCCACACAGTTCTCATCAATACTGAGAACAACTGCTACCTTGATGGGCTGGACCAAACAGGAAACAGATTATTTCATAAGCAGATGCTGCAAAGGAAAGTATGCTCTTCAAAACCGAATGTTTGTCTTCTTCCTATGATGAAAGAGTTCTGTAACATTGAGACAATTTGGAATTTTTCATTTCTCTGCTCCTGCCTATTTTAAAGATGAAATAGGTCACCATAAGCAAAGATAAGGCAGTTACTCAGTGCTTTGAAAACTGCAATTTAAAGAACTGCACATTCACTTTATCTTTTTGTCTCAAGCTATCTTTAAATTCTTAAGTCTAGGGGAAAAGGAAGTAACATGGCATTTATGGCACATGTCTCTTGAGCACCTCCATCGATCGGGATTCCATCACCAATCTGGGCAGCCCAACCCAACACCTGCCACCTCTGCTGGGAAGGAATTCTTTCCGATGTCCCCAGTCTCTGATGCCATGGCACACAGCAGCAGACGCACCGCATGCAGGTGAGTGCTGAGGGCACTGAGCACCCCTGGCTGTGCAGGGAGCTGGCAGTGCTGCTCCACATGGGCTGCAGCGGCACTGCCTTCACCAGTGAGCCCACTCCTCAGGCACTGCCTGGTCACTTCTGCTGGAAAACTGGCACTGATCCTTTGCCAGCTGCTCCAGCTTCTCCAAAATGAAAGACTTGGCAGGTGCTGAGTTATCGCCCTAAATACATGTCTCCTGTTACTCCTTCTAACAACATTTTCTGATCAGACTTGGCCTCATGTGTATCAAACATTATTTTTAGTTTTAATGTGGTTCTAACTAAAGAATTTGCAACATAAGGAGGAAAAGCAACGTTAATATTAGCAGGGTTTGCCAGGTGGGATCCAAAAGAGAACAGCTGCTTCTGCAGCTTAGACATCATGTATCTCTGGTGCTAAGAATGTTGCAAGTTCCAAAGCCTCCTCTCCTCTTCAAAGGCACCAGAGCAGCAGCACAGACCCTCGCAACCCAGCGGATCTGCCAAGGTCTGGAAGTTCCCTATCCTCCTCCTGTCTGCAGCCTTGCCACTGGGTTGCTCCCCCTCCTCTCGAGGGAGACACACACATCCCTGTGGGAGCACAGCACAGCTCCCACAGATGGAGAAGTGACTCTTAAGATCAGGATCAATTTCTTGAACAAAACAAGGAATTAGCTTCTTTGCATAGCGTTTTCTTGTCCAATTTCCTTTCACTAATTTGATGGTCATGAATAGAGACTTTCCCTTCTGCTGACACACACAGTCAGGGAGAAATACAAAAACACAAACAGCAACAAAAGGGAGAACCAGCCACCACCACCATTTCTCCTGCTGGGGAAAAAGAAATAGCAAGATCTCTCAATTCTGTTTGTAAGTTATGGTACTATCGCTAGCCCCTAATGCTTGAGGACTGGGTCATAAAAGTACAGTTTTGCATTTTTGGCTTTCCCCTTCCTCTCCCCCCCCCAAAAAAAAAAAAAAAAAAAAAAAAGTTAAAATATTAGGAACACCAAAGGGAGACCATTGCTTTCAAGACCAAGATGAGGAAAGTGCTCAGCAGAAGAACCCACGCTCAGCCCTGATGCTGCAGTTTTGTGCATCACTTTTTTTCCCTGGTGGCAGTGTTGGAATGAAGCAGGCAGATGTTCACAAATTCAGAACAACAGCCATTCCCTTGGGAGAAAAAGCTCCAAACATTTCTAATCTGCAATCTACAAATCTCCTGCATTTGTTTGTAAATTATGACCTCAGCACCAGAAGGTGAGTCAGAGATCATACCACATGGAAACATTTTACACATTTTTGAGATCACGATGGACTGCAAACATTCATCCGCTACTGCGACTTAAGTGCAGTGTAAAAACTTCACCACCCAGCTCCAAGATCTCCAGAAATGATTTTGAGCAAAGTGGTTCCGACTCCTTCAGCAAAGAGCATGCAGTCACTGCTGGCAAACATCAGAACTGGAGCATATACGTCAAAGCCTCTTTCTTATTTGGAAAAGAGAAAGGTAAGCACTCTGCCGTCCCACAGCAAGGTCTTGGGACATGAGGGCTAAGATGGAATCATCATATGGTAAGAGTCACATTTCCTTCCTCCACCAAGAATTTCTGAGTGAATGGAGATAGAGAAGCTCACACCTCCCAACAGCAGCACTCAAGGTCATTTGTTTATGGGATCACAGTGTGGGACAGTTGAGAGAGGTTTTGAGATCAGGCTTTAGGATTAGGGTATCATCCACACCAGGGACATCCAAGCAATTAAAAAAAAAAAAAAAGCTGGAATCCACCAGGTGAAATCTCCATTTGCTTATCACATACATCCTAAGGATCATCATCACCTAAATGCTTTACGAGGAAGGCCCAAATAGCTGGAGAGGAGGGACCAAACATCTGCATGTGCTGTGTGGTCTCAGCACATACAGAAAGTTGTTTTTGAGCTACGTGATACAACTCAAACGCACAAAGTCAAGTTCTGCTTTGCGTTTCTGCATAATAACCCTCTAGTACACTGTCAACCATCAATTTCTAGAGGAACTCGCACACAGAACCCACTTCACTCAGATTGCCATCATTGTAAATACCCATGCTACACATTCCTGTGAATCAACTCCCCAAGGCACCAGCACCACTAGAAATGCGCTGCAGGATTGCTTAGATACCTCACTTCTTCACCCTCCGACCCAAAGAGAGGCGCCGCGTTCTCTGCCGCTCTCCCACACCGCTTCCTGACTACTAACTTCAAGCACACACAATGTCATTCTCGCTGCCATTAACAAGGAACGGTCCCAGTCCCGATGCACAACACCGAGCGTGCGGGAAGCTCCGCAAACCCCCGGCGCCGGCCAAGGATCGCGCCCTCCCCGAGCAATCCCGCGGCCACAGGCAGCAGCTCCCACGCGGGCAGCGCGACTCTGGGAGCTCTTCGGGGCTGCACGGGGCGGGAGGGTTGTGAAGTGCTGCGCCCGCTTCTCCACGCTCCCGGAAACCGCGCCGCGACTCACGGGCAGAGCGAGCCCCAGCGGGCGTGGGCCAAGCTCGGGCTCACCCCGCCGCTCCACCGCCCCCG
>NC_034438.1:51376606-51415366 GCF_002078875.1 Numida meleagris | reverse complement strand
GCCGCTTCCCGTGCCGGGCACAGCGGGGCCGCGCTCCCAGCGCCGGGCGGGGGTCGAGGGGGCAGTGGCGTGGTGCGGTGCGGGACGCGGGGCTCGGGGCGGGAGGGCACTGGCATCACCCCTCGGGCTGGGGGCTCAGCAGTGGCAACCCCAGCCGTGCCTGGCCGAGCTTTGCGGGGAGAGCCGACTCTCCGCCGGGGGGGAGGGGGAGGAGGAGGAAGTCTCTCCGCCTGCTTCCTCCCTCCGCCCCGGCCCCAGCGGGCGGGCGCGCGCGCTCCGCCGTCCCGGTGTCTTTGCACGGCCGGGCGCCGGCTTCCCGCGGTACGACGGCGGCTCCTCTCCGCCGGCGGGGGAGGGGAAGCCGGACCTGGCCTCCTGGCGCTCAGCGCTCTGCCCGCCCCGCGCGCCTGCGGAGAGCTCGGAGCCGTCCGCGCCCGTCGGGCCGGCCCGGTGCGGCTCTAACGGGCTGCGGACAGTGCGGGCGGACGCGGGGCTGCGCGCTTAGCACGGTCACACGTGGGCGCCGGGGAGCGAGGCTGCTCCGAGCACGGGATGCCCGCAGGGTCCGGCGGGCGTGGGGCGTGGGGCTGCCCTCGTGAGCTCTGTGCGTGGGCCGCGGGTGTGGGACCGTTCTTCGCGCCAGGTACCCATAAACCCGTGGAGTTCCGTGTCGCGGAGAGGGCTATGCTATCCGCTGAGTGTCGTTCAGGGCAGTGCTTTGGCATGGCAGGGGATGAGGATGCAGCTAAGGGTTTCTTTTAAAGTGCAGGAACGTCTGTGTGTGTGTGTGTGTGCGCGCATTGGAGTAAATACCTGCTTTTTGCCAAGCTGCTTCTAATGGTTGTTGGCTTTCAGGAGAAGTAAAACAATGTGAAAATTGACATACACATAACCAGTGAGAAATCACTTACTTTGCAATATTCACTCTTTGAAGGGGGACCTGTGATGTCATCAGCGGAAGAACAATTGTGCGAGCTTCCAACAAGCAGAAAGAGCCCATTTTGTTACACCATGTCCTGCATCCCGCAGGAGGCAATGAGTGGAGGGGTGCACAGCTCGTGGTGCAGCCACAGCCCCATGCCACCCTTTGCTTCTCCCTGCATATCGTGGCTCAGGGCCACCTGGACTGCCTGGACTGCCCTTGCTGGTGGCTGTGCAGGTAACTGTGCTGCAGGAAAAGGTCTGAAAGCAGCATCTGTCATTCAGCTATAGCAGTTGGACCTTGCTGCTCCTCGCTTCCAGAAGTACAGAGCAGGCTTTAGATTTGTGAACAGTATTACATGAAGTCTCACTGTGGCTTGATGAGGAAATGCTAGAAGAGAAAATGTGCACAAAGTACCTAAGCCAGCCCCTAAATGCTCAGCGGCGATCCCACATGACCAACAGGCAGCCTGCACAACTGCGTGGCTTTGGTCAGGGCTCCAGTAATGACAGCAAATGCCCCTCATGTCACTGTGCCTTTGCAGCAGGAGTTCTGCTCCCTTGCATCAAGTAACACAGAAAGACTGTGGAGAAACAGAAGGAAACATTTTGTTTGTCATATATGTTGGTATGTGAAGTTGCTGGTATACTTGGCCCGTTTAATACTTTTAATGGGATTTCTATTCTGGAAGTGAGCAGCAAAGCAGAATGCAAATCCCAGTATCTTCCAATCATTTGTTGTTTGTTGTTGTTTTTTGTTTTTAATGTTTAAGATCTTTCTCTGGCAAGAGATTACAGGATGGATTTTAATTTTGTGTCAGACTGGTGGTTTTGTTTAACTTTTTTTTCAAGAATAAAAGATGTCCAAACCTCTCAGTACATTTTGAATTACTCTTTGCATCTTCAATAGTTCTTTGTCCTCCATTTCCCTCCCTTTCCAGTTTCTGTCACTTGATGTAGTGGAACAGCTTTGAGAAGCTTTGAAGAGGTCAAGTTTAAGAGTTGAATTCTTTTTCTTCTCTCCCAATCAGGTTTCTGAAGTTCAGGAAAGTTTGTAACCTCTGACAGCAAGCATTTTAAACAGTCTTCAGTCTTAACCTTTCCTTTCCATGGGTTCTGCTGGGAATCAGAGAAAAAAACAATAAGATGAAATCCCATCAGAGCTACAACATTTTTCAGCTTTGAAATAGAGGCATATTTAACAAATATGAAGCAAACTAGTATTAAATTTGAAGGAAAGTGGAAAAAAAATATGTAGAATGTCTTTCCCTTGAGAGTTTCTCAGTACTATGCTTCATTATCAAAGCTTTTCTTTTTTTCCCCCCAAATATTTTTTGATTCAATTGTTTTTAAATTTCAAATTAAAATATTAACCAGCTTGATTGAACACAGGGCAAGACCGGTAGCATGAAGCATTTCAAGTGAATTTTTCAATTCAGGTTTGGAAACGTTGTTTTACTGTGCTCAGCTTCTCCAGGGACAAAAAAACCAAAACTTTCTGGTCTGTAAAACCCTGGCTTTCACCTAGACGCAAGGTGTTGCGGAAGGCTGACTGCAGCCCAGCACTCTGTGGTGAGCAGACAAGGAATTAAAGGGCTCACCAGAGGGGATCCCTCCTGCTGCGGTTCTGTTTGGGTTCCCTTACACTCTGCAGCGGGCAGGGTGCTTGATCTGCAGCTAAGTGATCAACATTTTACTCCATATATTTATTTTAAACCTGGCAACACCTCTCGGTCTCGGTGAGTTTCCTTCATTTGAAGACAAATACAGATCTAAGTAAATAATGACAAATGTTTGGATATGCCCAGCCTACATGGCTTTTATTTGGGATTAGGAAAAAATAAAAGAGCAAAACAAAGCCAAGAAAGAACACAGGTAATGTCTCTCCCAGAGTGAGCATAGGCCCTGTGTTCTGCACAGATTGTACCTCTGTCTTGGCAGAAAAAAAGGTAGGTAAGGAAAGTTTAGGAGCATGAATGCATCTACATTAAGAAAAAACTAATGCTTTCCTCCAATGAGATGGGTTGACAACATGTAGCACAAATCACCCTCTTTTCTGTGTTAAAGATCTGATGGGGAGACTTCAAGAGCTTAATTCTGCACTGAAATGTTAATTCTGACCTCATCAGAAGCCAGATTTCTTAATTTGTGGATGTTGTATTTTAAAATATCCACTGAAGGCACCATAGCTGCCAGACTCACACATCACATGTTGGGTGCATTTGAAGAAGACAGTGTCAGGGTCTTTCTAATTCCTGGCTTTGCATGCCTTCCCAACAATGCTTACAGAGCATTCAGAGCTAAGAGACTGAGACGGGGACAACTTCCTGCTATACTTTCACTTCCATCATAATCCAGTGTCTCATACTTTTCACAGCCTCTGAACAGGATCTGGGGACACAGGAATCACTTCAGCCCCTAATGTTTTCTTAATTAAGACTTTTCACACCCATATCTGCCATTTTTTATAGAATCAAATCATTTGAGTTGGAAGGGACCCTTAAAGGCCATCTAGTCTAACTGCCCTGCAATGAACAGGGACATCTACTGCTGGATCAGGTGCTCAGAGCCCCTCCAGCCTGAACTCAAATGTCTCCAGGGACAGGGCATCCACCACCTCTCTGGGCAACCTGTGCCAATGCCTCATCACTCTTATTGTAAAAAAACTTCTTCCTTATATCCAATCTAAATCTCCCCTCTTTTAGTTGGAGATTATTTCCCCATATCCTATCATAAGTGACCCTGATAAAGATTCTGTCCCCTCTTTCTTAAAAGAACTCCATCAGGTCTCCCCGGAGTCTTCTCCAGGCTTAGCAGCCCCAGTTCTCTCAGCCTGTCCTCATAGGAGAGATGTTTCATCCCTGTGATCATTTCTGTTGCCCTCTTCTGGATATGCTCCAACAGGTCTATGTCTCTTCTGCACTGAGGACTCCACATCTGGATGCAGTACTCCAGGTGAGGTCTCACCAATACAGAGCAGAGGGACAGGATCACCTCCCTCTCGCAGCTGATCACACTTCTTTTGAATCATCCCAGGATACACTTGGCTTTCTGGGCTGCGAGGGCACATTGCTGGCTCATATCCAGCTGCCATCCATCAGTACCCTCAGCTCCTTTTCAGAAGGGCTGTGCTTCATCCTTACATTCCCCAGCATGTACTGATGGTGGGGGTTTGCCACGACTCATGTGCAGACCTTACACTTGGGTTGGTTGAACCTCATGAGGTACTCCTGAATCCACTGCTTGAGCCTGTCTGTGTCTCTCTGGATGACATCCCATCCCTTGGGCATGTTGACCACACCGCACAGATTGATGTCATCCACAAACTTGCTGAGGGTGCACTCGATCCCACTGCTGATGTCATTGATGAAGATGTTAAGGATCACTGGTCCCAGTACTGACCCCGGGGGGACGCCACTTGTCAGTGATCTCCATCCAGACACTGAGCTGTTGACCACCACTTCTCTGGGTATGTTCATATAACCAGATCCTTATCCACCAAATGGGCCAACTGTCAAATCTATGTCATTTCAATTTGGAGAGAAAGGTGTTATGGGGACTGTGTCAAAGGCCTTATCTTCATTGCTTATGTTATCCCCAATTTTGTGCTGGAGCACAAACTACTGTCTCCATGAATTGACCTCCTATTTTATCAACTATCCAGCTGTAAACTGTGGAAAAAAACTACTGCCTGCTGGTTTCCTGGAGAGAAAGCCTTTCCCTTTGTCTCTAAGAGGCATTATGCCTGAACTCCTGTTGTGACTTTGTACTGTAAACAAGATTTGAGACAAATCACCCCATGATCCACTCCAGTGCAGTGGACATGCCAATAGTCAGGCACACAGATTCCCCGTTAAAGGAAATGGAGTGGCATCACAGACTGGGAAAGGCATCCAGAATGCTAAGCACACACATGAAGAGTGATGACAATAGCAGAAAGGAAGGGCGGTAGCATTTTGAGCGGAAACCTTCCACAGGCAGCACCACGCACCCTGTGATCTCAGCCCCTTCCAGGGGGGCTGTACTATCACAAAGATGGCCCCAGCACTGAATTCCAGGGTGTCTCTGTTTCTCTCTCTGAAGGCAAAGATACTGCCTTTAGTTCTGCTTATTGTCCTTCCTTCTGCTCTGCCCTTGTGCTTACACAGGACAGTCACCACACTATGGTAGCACTCATCAAATATATAAATCCATAAGGTATGCCACTTCTTAGGTTGTTCTTTTCAAGACAAACAAGCATGAAAGTGTTCACTTCCTTTGGATTAAACACAGAGATTCTGTGCTCCATTCATCAATCCTGTACTGTAGCTGAAAATTAAGTATCTTCTTTAAGGTACAGTGGCCAAAATCCTCTTTTTTTTTTATTACATCTCTTCCTTTTCCAACTGCAACTTCTGCTCAGTCCTCCACTTGCTCCCTGTAATTTTTCAGAGCTCTACTTTTACTCTTAAATAACTTCAGCAACGTAATACTTAAGTATGTAAGTATAGTCAAGTAACTTCTAAAGAAGTTCCCTGATGTTTTGACTTGCTAACAATGACTCTTTTCACTACCACACAAAGTAAATGTACAGTAGATGTGGATGTATGGAAGAGGGAGGGCACTTCTGCTTCTCCCCAGGAGGTTCTTTTCTGCTGCAGCTGCCAACCTGTGGTTATTTGGTCTCAGCATAGCAATTGTGCTTTCCAGGGAACAGCCTTTCTTCAGCCCTCACACAGGCCTGGAAAATTTAGGGAGGCTTTGCTGGAAAAAACATCTTTTTTTCTGAGAAGGCTCCTTATTTTAGCCGAAACACTGATTTAAACAAGTCCATTTATTTCTGTTTATTTCCAAGTATCCTGCTTGGAGCATGGAAACATGGGAACATTTTTCTTTTTTCTTTTTTTTTTTTTTTCATCAAAAATGGGAACCCGTCCTGCAAATTGGAGTTGGGGAGAAGGTGTTTACAGTGATGCAACTTGGCCTCTTTAAAAACAAAAAACAAACAGCAAAAAAAACGTACTTTTGAACATCTTATGCTCACTAATGGCAAGCCACAACCACCTGATCTAGCTAGGCAGCAGAGCAGTCAGGCTGTCCTGGACTGAATTTGATGCTTCCACCACACTTTAAACAACAACATGCACAAAGGAAATGTAGAGATGAGGAGCATGCAAATGAAAAAGGGTTATGCAAGCTGAGCATAACACTGTAGTCCTGTAGGATAGCTCTGTGAAATATTGCAAACTGGCTCCTTAGGGTTGCACAAGAATACTTCCCCAGTCCATGCCCCATCTGGCTTCCGAGCAGCTCAGGTTTTCAGATGCCTGGCAACTGTTGATGGGTAAGTTCATCACCAAAGTATGAGGTAGGATGTCTTCATTCTGGTGATTCCACTGCTTCATTTAAGACTATGGAAATGCTCAGAGACATGCAGGCAACTGATGAGGAAGGTGTGATATTCTCTCACTCTCTTCTGGTGGACTGTATCCAGGAAGCAGGGTTTAGCAGTTGTTTCACAAATCAGAATGAATTTCACAAGGATTCAGTTTCCACATCATCATTCTACAGATCTCTCTACCAAGTACTAGCATTTCCTGCTGTGATGCAGCTTTTGATCTAGCAGTCCAGTGAACATGAGTTCAGTGACCAGTTATTTTTTTGAGGCTTGTTCTTTGGTGTACTTCAGACCATTGGCACTTCTGAAAGCAGACTTTGTATCTGGCTCTGGAAATTCAGTGTGTCCTAAAAGCACTGAGGGCCCCTTTAGTGAATCTGTAAAGCACTGAAGGCTAGATGCACAGCGGTTAAAATTCCATTTGCTTTAAGAGGGAATTATATTGGGAATCACTTCCACACATGGATTTGAAGTACACTGTACTGTTTGAGGGCTGGGAGTGAAGAGTTTAACAAGGTATTTTTTTTCAAAATAGAGAGGCATGTCAAAGCTGAACATTAAAAAAAGACAGCTATGTCATTTTGTTGGGCATGAAAATCAAGTAGTTATTTCAAGTCAAAATGTGATGCCACGTTTTCATGTATGGTGACTTCATAGATCAAATCATAGAGTCACAGAACCATCTAGATTGGAAAAAACCTTCAAGATCACCAAATCCAACCATCAATCTGACCAAGTCCCATCACTAAGCCCTTAATGCCAGACTCACATGTCTCTTATATACCTCAAGGAATGGGAACACCACCAACTTCATTCACCTCTGTGAAGAAATTCTTCTTAATGTCCAATCTTGACAATTTTCCAGTCATCTTCCTCAGGCCTGTACTGCTACAGGGAGTTATTGTGACCCAAGTCCAAGACTTGGCACTTGGCTTTGTTGAATGTCATGTAACAGCACTCAGCCCATTGATCTAGCCTACCTAGATCCTTCTGCAAAGCCTCTCTACTCTTGAACGGATTGATATTCCTTCCTAGTTTGACATCATCTCTAAACTTACCAAGGATCCACTCAATTTCTTCATCTAGAGTATTGATACAAATATTAAAACCAGACCTCTGCAAAGATCTCTGAGAAACATCACTGGTGACTCTCCACCAATTGAACTAAACATTTTTCGCTATGACTCTTTGATTCCAGTCATCCAACCAGTTCTTCACCCAGTGAGAGATACAATGGTCCAAGCCGTGAGCAGCCAATTTCTACAGGAGAATTCAGTGGAAAATGTGATCTTCAAGCACTACAGAAAATGTTCAAACTGTTCCAGTTAATGGAGGAAGAAACATTTAGGCCTACATGCAGAGAAGATCCTGGTTGCTACAGGCCTGTCAGTCTCCGGTCAGTGCCTGGTAAAGTTATGGAGGAGGTTATTCTGGAAGTTAACTGAAAAACACTTGAAAGACAATACAGTCATTGGTCACAGCCAGCATTTGTTCATGAAGGTAAAGTTCTGTTTAACAAACTTACTCTCCTTTTATGACAAGTTGACCGAGGGATGTAAAGCAAAGATTTTGGTATTGTTTTTCACAGTATTCTTCTGAATAAAATAAGCAGCATACAGCTAGACAGAAACATAGTGTGATGGGTGGTCCGGTGGCTGGTCACTGGTGGGGTTCCCAAGGGCTCCCTTTTAGTTCCAGTTCTCTTTAATGTTTTCATCAATTACTTGGGTACAAGTCTTAAATACATACTAAGTTTGTAGATGACAGCTATATTGGGAGGAGCTGTTTGTTCCCTCAAGTGTAGAGAGGCTTGCATGGCAGGTTCAAGTTGGGTATTAGGAAGAGGTTCTTCTCCAGAGTGTGGTCAGGCACTTCCCTGGTCAGTGGTCATAGCACTTTACTGCTGGAGTTCCAGAAGTGTTTGCTCTCAGACATGGGGTTTGATCGTGTTTGGAGCCAGGAGTTTGACTTGGTGATCCTTGTGGGTCCCTTCCAACACAGGATATTCTATGATTCTATGAAAATGTCCCATTCACATAACCTCTTGTATCTTCACATAACATTAACCTTCTGAGTTGCACTGCTAAATATCTCTTGAAGGGAGAAAGTGAAAATGATGTCAGAAAATGACACAGAAGAATGTGAAATTTGCATGTAAGAGCAACAGAAAAGCCCTACTGCTGCAGTTCACTTACATTTGTTAATTAAATATATTAATTAATAATGAAATGTTTAGCAGAAATGTAGTAACACTTTGCACTTTTCTGTTTGTCTCAAAACATCAAAGCTGCTTTAGAAGAATGTCTTACAACTCCACTTGTGAGACAGCGACAGACCCATTCTGGGGTAATTTCAGCTTTTGACTTAGGTGAAATTTGGAGGTGGCTCTCTCAGCTAATAGAAGTCAAGACAGTAGTTCAGAGTATTTCATGAATGCCAAGGTCTGCTTCAATTGCGCTCTTTTCCCAGTAGAAATGAAACAGAGTAGTGGCTACCTAACATCTTATGGTGAGGATTTTGCCCATCCTGTCATTTGGTCCTGGAGCAGCAGTTTCTCTCCTGGAATGAAAATACTGCATAGAATTGAATAGATTTTTAAGTTTGGAAGGGATCTACAGAGATCATCAAGTCCAGCTGCTTCAGGACTAACTGAGTATTAAAGCATATTTGTAAAGAGATTATCAAAATGCCTCTTGAACTGGCACAGGACATCCTGGCTATGAAGCCTCTTTCATAAATTTCTTCTATTGCCCATTCTGACCCGAACCTGGCACTGCTCTCATTCCCATTCTGCCATTGGTTCCCAGGAGCAGAGCCCAGAACCCCCTTCTCCTACCCTCTCATGGAGCTGCCAGGAGCAGCAAGGTCACCTCTTGGCCTCCTTTTCTCCAAGGCTGCACAGCCCAATGCCCTAAGCCTCTCCTCACAGCATGCGCCATCAGCCTGTCACCAGCTTTGCTGCCCTCTTTTGGACATTTTCAAGGACCTACATAGCCTTTTTATATTGGGGAGACCAGAAATGTATGCAGTATTTGAGATAAGGCCACATCAACACTAAGTACAGTTGGAGAATCACCTCTTTGGATTGGATGTATGCAATACTGTGTAACACTTTGGAGAGAGCACTTCTAGGGACTGAAGAAGATAGAAATACTTGTTGGCGCAGCAGCAGAAATCCAGAGACCAGGGCAGAGATCTGGTGTATGCAGTAGTCAGAAACTACATAGGAAGATGTCATCTTGGTAAAAACACTGGCAGAGGAAAAGTAGAGGAGGTCCTGAGGAGAGAAAAATGAGCAGAAGAAACAACTTAATTAAATATTATATTGCCAGCCCAATGAGCTGCTGGGGCTAGAGGAACTTGTCATTGTATATTGCCAGCTCAGCAAATTGTTGATCCTGACAGGGCCCTCAGGCTACTGCTGTGTTTTATGAATGCAGTGCAATGATCATCATAATTATCTGAAGAAAAGAGAAAATGTGGATATGATAGATAGGGAGAAGCAAAGTTCTGCATTACTGCAATCTCAGAATGCATCAAGGGAATTTCCAAAAAGCAACACAGTCTAGGTGGGAGATATAAGATGGGTCAGGGAGTCATTGCATTAGAACTTTACAGATGACTCAGGAAAACCTATAAAAGAACAGAAGAATTAACAACATTTTCTCCTTAAAAATAGTATCAAAGTTACTGACATGACTGGAAGAGTGAGAGTACCATAAGCAGGTGAGGAAGAGAGATGTAGAAGGGTCTGAAGGTGAATCTCTGGCTCCATGAGATTTGCAGATCATTTAAATGGATAAGAAATCTGATGGTGAATTTTCTCTCCTGGTGACGTTCAATTTGAATTAATCATTCAAATCGAGACAAAAAACAGAGAGTTTAAAAGAAAGGAAAAGAAAACAGAAGTGAGAGGTTTGGATTTAGCTACATGCTAGTCTTCAGTAACACCAGCAAGGACTATCATGATAGGATCATCAGAAATAAAACCAGGAAAGGAGGGATCAGTGGTAGGATACTGAGCAGAGCCATAGAGAATTGCAGGATTGTCTCCAGAACTCAGAAAAATCAAGTGGAGAGATGTTTATGATACTGTGGAGAGATACCACATCAAGTTGAAAGCATTATCTTCTGAGAGTGGGAGGAGACAACGGGAGACATCAATAAATACTGTTATAGATGGAGGAGAACTTGCACAATGGAGAAGTGTTGCTATCGCCTCCCGCAGCTGTCCATCCTCCCGACCCGAGGCTGTCTGTGCTTGCTCGGATGGAGTCTCTCAGTCACCGATGTGGTGGAAGCAGATCTCTATTCCCCCGAACGCTCCCGGTATTATACCCGTACACCTGACCGCATCCGCGACATGCGCTGGTTTCGTAACTTCTGTCCAATCACAGCCTCGATCACGCACTGTGCACGAGGCTCCGCATCCAATCACAGTCTCGGTCACGCACCGTGCACGAGGCTCTGTGTCATGGGCTGCCCGCACTCCTTCTGGTCGGTTCTTCTGTCTTCTAAATCCTTCTTTGACTTTCCCAGCTTTCGGAGCTTCCGGGTTCATTCAGTCACATGCGCAGGCACAATAGCTATTCTTGCGTAGTGGCATTGAGTACTAATGAGTGGCTATTGCTTTATAAGCAGCCGTTGAGACCCACAGAGAAGAATAAAAAATGTTTGATGTTCTTGACTCTGTAAATTCCATGGAGCCTTCGTGCTTTATATCAAACAGGGGCTGTCCTGAGAGCCAGTGCATTGTAATACAGAATCACAGAATTGCAGGGGGTTGGAAGGGACGTCTGGACATCATCTAGTCTGCTCCCCTGCTAAAGCAGGTTCCCTACAGTAGATTACAGTTTTGACCTGCTGCATCTGTGACCTGAGCCAGCTCACCCCTCCTCAGGCAACCTGGTGTGCTCTGGCTCAGAGGGTCTCACCATACTGATGCCACACTTACTGCCGATGCCCTCTTGGCATAATTTGCTGCAGTCCAGAATTCCTGGGCTCAGGTGATTGCAAACTGATAGGTTCAGCCTCCTGCATAGCTAGGACTACAGATGTGTGCCACCATGCCCCTCAATATAGAGTGAGACATGTCTAAATAACAAGTGCATAGGAGGCTGAAAGGAGAAGATGAAGGAGTGCTGGAGACAGGAGAGAGAAGAAACAATGGAAATCTGGAAATCTGATGGCTGTGCTGGTAACACCATAGGTGAAAACAGAGAAGGTGATACTTTGAAAGGACTTGAAAGGAACAAGGTGGAGAGCAACACAGAAATGACAAAATGATGAATGCTAGTTATGATATCAATAGACTTAATTGCATTCACATTTTTTGCTCTTTTGCTGCAAAAAGCATGGCATTAAATAGAAAAAAAAAAAAAAAAACAACAATGAATTTTGAAGGGAGTTCAATGCTTTGTGCCAAAAGTGATTTATGTTATGAATGTGCATCCAGTATGTATGGCACTAAGGGAAATGTAATGGAGGAAACAAACACTGACAAACAAACTCTTCCAACAACAGCAGTTTGGGTGTCAGTTTTGTAGTACCTGATTCAATATAATTTCAAAGGTATCATTTTCAAGGAGGGCACCTAAACAATTTTTGAAAGAGGGACACTATGAGGGTTCTTATGGGCTGATACCCATTGTTGTTTTTGGAAACAACCTGGGACTCAGCAGAAATGCAAGGAACACTAGAGGCCATTCCTGAGTCAAGGGATGAAGCAGATATTGCTAGGTCTGTTTACATCAAAATTAGCCATCAGAGATACTGTATAAAAATTCTCCTGAAATATGCAGTTCTCTCCACAAAGTAATGTTTTATTGAATGCTTGTTAAGGAAGGAGTTATCAAGTACCATTTTAATTACTGGCAATGTTGCGAGAGTTGTAAATCAAAGGTTCTTGATTTACCTTACAGCAGAGATAACAGTAGTGGCTGCTGGGTACTGGCTTGATAGGTATTACGTTATGTTTGGAAAGTGTGAGTACACTTCGAATTGTGTTTCAGCAACCAGTGAGAAACACTACCTTGGACCAGTCAGCTCTCCACATACATATTAGTGTGCTAAAGAAACCGTCACCCCCTTATGAGTGACAGAAACAGATTGGACTGCAGCAGTTCTCATTGTAGAGAGATGGGAGCTTCAGCCTGCATGCTCATCATGTGAGCACGTCAGTGTCAGTAGGAAGGAGAAGAGCATAGCTTCCTACGCTTGAATTACAGCCTACTACAAAATCTTGTTCAGTCACACTGTTTTAACCAGTTTTTAAAATATATGCTCCTATTACTTTTAGGGACTTGCTGGAACATCCCCTCTGCATCACCTTGAACACTCGTCTATATGCACCAGACTTAGTGGTGTTCACTGAAGCAGTGGACTTGGCCCCTTATTCCCCATTGTCTGGAGCATCATCATGAAGCTTAGACAATGCTTAAGGATGATTTTAAGCAGAATTAGCAGCTGGTCCCCTGTAGGCAGTGAATTTAATTCTTGAAGTGTGGCATGAAAACCAAGCTCATTCAATTTCACACCTAATTAAATCAGTAAGATCCAAACCGAAGAGAGCATTTTTAGTAAAATATAATTTTCTTTGTCATCCAACCATCCTTCACCTAAATACAGCAATAAGTAAGAATGAGGCTTTCCTATAGTCTCTTTCCTAGGCTAGAAATATGAAAATTTATGTTTAATTCTTTCAAATGTTTGGATCTCATCTTCAGCATTCAGTCTGTGTACTAAATGTATAGAGAATGAACTTGTACAGAGTAAAGAGATCCTGCGTCTTACCTTAGGAATCAGTAATTGTGTTCCTAATTGCACAGCACTGTGCATGGCTATCTCACCTGCCACCAGTATGCTGTCATCATCTATTCTTCCACTGGATGTTCAGTCAGCCCCAAGAAAGTCTTCAGTCTAGGACCAGTGTCCCCAGTTGCAGACTACCAAGAGCTGTGCTCTCAGACAAGCCTAAGAACCATTCAAGCTAGCTCTCATCTCTGCTGATTTCAGATATCCAAGAGGTGGATGTGTAACTCTTGTTACCGCTGTCCCGGGTTTCGGCACCGTTTGTTACCAACATCCCGGGTTTCGGCACCATTTGTTACCGACATCCGGCTACCCTTTTAGTATTGTTCTTGCACATAGAGAACCTAAACCTGGTCTCTGGCCAAATACCACACACAGCATCAATATGATGAGCAGCAAAATGGCCTTTATTAGTGAGAGCTACAGAAATATATAGTATTTCTTATCTTTTTACTAGACTGTTCCAGAAGCTCACACGGAGCTCCTGGCCAATCGTATTGAATCTCCCGCTTCTGACCTGTCACTTCCGAAAGGCCATACACGGAGTTGTTGTGCCCCTTGTTATGAAAACTAAGAAGCACGGCCCCCTGTGTCTATGACACAGGTTCAAGTATGTAGGTGAACCAATAACAAGCATATGGGGAAGAGCCTTTCCGCGTTACAGACCAAGATCCGTGACACGCCTACTACAACAAACTCTGAACCAAATATCTTGAATACAGATTGGGTTCTCTGCAAGGCAAACCATCTGATCTACCTTAGATTATTATTTTAAGAGTGATCAAAAAGTGTAATTGATTTGGAGAAGGACATGGTGTGGTAAGATATCCCATATGGTGGAGATGGGCTGAAAGTTGGACTTGATGATTTTAGAAGTCTTTTCCAACTTTAATGATTCTATGATTCTACATTTAGTTATGTAAACATAACAGGTGATTGTGATCTTGAACAAGCAGTAGTTTTCCCTTTTACTACGGAGGCTATGGGATATGGACATGCTCATTCTTCTCAAGCACAGCGTTGAACATAGTGCAGCCCTGAAAGGTACTTAGAACTCTAGGGGATACCTAGCTGTCCATGGCAGAAATAACAGACTCAGTCTCATAATGCTGATTTTCCTACCTGTGATAAAAGCTTGCTCTGACATTGAGATGGCTAACCTTTGATCTAAACACTTGGAAAGTGAAGACCTCCCTACTTCTTGGGAGCTACATTTAGGCTGAAATTGTCACCGGTGGCACTTGTGTATATAGTTATGTAGCTATTGCCATGTTGGTGTTTCCTTCTTTCCCTAACCCACTGCCTTGATTTCCTGGCTCAAACCTTGACCTGCCTAGTCATTAAGTATTTGGCCAGTGATCTCAGGATAGCAGCTGACCCCAGTTCCTGCAGCCCAGCCTGTGCTGGTCTCCTTGCAGAGGTGCTGTGGGACTGTGAGCTCACTGCCCTGATTGTTGTGTGATCCCTTTGGGTCCTGTTTCACCTTCCCTTGCTGGATAGCCACTCTTACTGCTTCCTGACATTCAGATCATTACCTGGGGCTTCAGACACCTCACAAGACATTTTGTAGTTAACCATGTATGAAAAGCAACGTGACTCTACTCTTGGTTTACTTCTCTTAACAGAGATTCTAAACTGATTATTGATTTTCATTTCAACCCTGCTCACTTGGTTGCATACAATTCTGGTTGCATTTAGCCAGGTTAAAAAAAACCTCACACAAAACTTCATCAGAGATGCTTGTTTTGACCACATACACGAGACAAATGATCAACTGCAACCCAATTATTTCAGAACATCAACTATCCATGATATCTGCTTATCTGTTATTGTATTTCAGTGTATGCCAGATACTCACAGAAGTCACAGTAGAAAAGAAACAAGATAATATAGATTTTTTGGGAAATGTTGGAGGGCATCTTGTCTTACACCTACTCAGATGAAGTGTTTAAAACAGTAAAGAATATTTTCTTGTCCCCTCTTGTAGGAGAGGACTTTAAACTAGATATGAAGGGGGAAGGAGATAAAACCAGGCCCTCTAGTGATGAGCCAAGGGGAACAATGATGGGACTGGGGGGTGAGGCAAGGGGCTCAGCTGAAGTGCATCTACACCAATGCACTCAGCATGGGCAACGAACATGTGGAGCTGGAAGCCATGGTGCAGGCAAACTGTGACTTGGTTGCTATTATGGAAACATGGTGGGATTGCTCCCTCAACTGGAGTGCTGCAATGGATGCCTACAAGCTCTTCAGAAGGGACAGGCAAGGAAGGAGAAGTGATGGTGTGGCTCTCTGTGTTAGAGAGTGTTTTGATGTAGTTGAGCTTGGATCTGGGAATGGTAAGGTTGGGTCTCTGTGGGTAAGGATCAAGGGGAGGGCCAACAGGGCAGACATCCAGGTGTCTAACAAGGATGAAGAGACAGATGAGGCATTTTGTGAACAGCTGACAAAAGGGGAAAGCAAAAGCTCCAAAAACCTTTCTCTGTCTATTCCCCTCTGTGTAGAAAAAGAAAAAAGTAAGAAAAAAGGAAACGCCCTAAATATTTTGTACTCTTGCTGTGTTCCAAATTAACCTCGAGAACACACATAAAGAAGAAAATGGGAAACAGTTTCTCAGGAAGCTTATCTTATCTGACATTTTGTTCTGTTGTAGAAAGGCCTAACTTATCTCAGGGCATCAGACTGTATTGCTCTGTTGGCTCTCCTTCCTCCTTGCCTGTGCCAGAAAACCTTGGGGTCTGGAAGGACCCCTCTGGAACCTAGGTTTGTATTGATTTAAGTGCTAACTGAAGTCCAGAACTTGGTTAAGGTATTCACTATACGCTCTTGTACTGTGTTGATTTTCAGTTTTCTTATCACTGGGGCTTTTTAGTGCTGATGTGTATTCCTGAAATGACACAAAGTTACAGGAAAACAGAGCGGCTAATAAAAAGAGCAAATATTCATTTTCTGGGAACAGAGGGATTGTCAGTCACAGTGACTGAAGTTTAGTTACAGAGGGAGAAGAGTGCAGGCTTAGCTAATACTTTCTGAACTATAGCATTGCTATTGTTGAAGTTACCTTTTGTCTAGGTTACAGAAATTATTGTCTGCCTGGTCTTGTTCTTCACTGGCTTTATGTGTACACTCTCATCAGATGCACATCACAGTAATTTATTCTATCCTGGACTGAGGTTTCCTGTAGAAACTTTATATATTGTTTTGAATGACAGAAGCCATTGTTGCTGACTGGGTGGAACTGAGAATTTACAAGGTCTGTATGAAGTGAGAACATTCAGGATTTACAAACTCTGTCTCTCAGTGCCTCTGGAGGCTGTGTTCTACTCTTGAACATACTTAACAAACAGTAGAGAAGTTACCCATTCATCCTCTGAAATCAAAAGACACTCCTACAGAGTGTGACACTGATTATGGTGACATTTATCTCCTTGCTTGACTGATCCAAACATCTAATTGAAGCACATGCATTTTTTTTCCCTTTATGTGCTGTGTCATTCTATTGAAGATAGTAATTGAGAAAGTGTTCTGCCATGGATGAAAATAGGCTGCTCTGGTGACAGAAATCTAGCACTGCGCTATCTTCTTCAATCCAGTTGGACCCTTATATGAGAAGCATCCCAGGGTGAGGTAGCAAAGGAAGTGTTCCTACTGCTTGTTTCACCTACTAGACTTTGAGGGCTTTATTAGCTATAAACCAAAAAATACTCATTCAGCAAATGTGGACCAAATTCAAGTGCCATGTTATGCACATATCTGCATCTCACACGGAGTTGACTGAGAACAGAGAGATAGTCAGACTTGGAAGTCTTTCAGAAATCTTTGAAAGCTTGATGTGATAGAGGAGTTAAGATGACCTCCCAACTTCTTCCCGACCCAGCGGGGAGATCTTCTAACCAAATGGGCATTCATTTCAGTGGATTGATTTAGTTTCAGACTTCTGCTGATGGTGGGTTAGAGTATATGATAGCATATATGTGTGTGTGCGCGTGCATGACCGTGTGTGCAGGCTGTCAAACAAATTTCCATCCAGGACTGTGAGAAGAAAAGAAGCCTCTCTGCGGATGCAGAAATAAAAGGAATGTGCAGAGAGACCCTAGGCAATACTAGTGTATGCTTGACCAGGTACACAGAGGAAGAAGCTAAAAGAAGGCCTTTGGTAGAAGTGAGCAAAGGAACTGGAACTTGATTTTTGTTGTGCTCAGGCAAACAAGACTTGTGAATAAAGAGACAATGACTATTGGGGAATTTTTTTTGTACCCCGTGATGTAAATTAAACATGTTTATGTTAAAATGTAAAGAGATTTTATCAACAATACATTGGACAGTCCTACCACCTTCTAGTTCTACAAGGAGGCTGCAAAGATGTGCCATGAGCTGATCACTTACATACGCTTCTCCCAGCATCAATCATGAGCATGTGCACAGGGAGTTTTCACCTGATATTGGGTTCATCCCCCAGCACCAGCTCTGCTGCCCAGAAGTGACTTCAAGTGCATGATCTTCACAGGACAGAGCTGTGTCATTTTTCATCTCAGCAGCAAGGGAAACTTCACTCTCTGCATGGAACTGTTCTGCTCTGGCATTGCTGCTCCCCATCATTTTAACCCATCCTGCAGCCAGGCTTTCTTGTCTTCTGTGCCAGATCATCTGCTGGTCACAAATCACCACTGCTGAGAAGTTAGAATTTGAATTTCTCCTTCATCACTAAAAAACTCTTGACTTGATCATGGGAAATCAACCACACAGAGCCAAACTCTGTCCCTTTGGGACTAAGGGTGTGGAAATCCTGTCCATATGCAACCACAAGGTTTGCACATATTTATCCTGGGGAATAGAATATATTGTCTGATAAAACTTTCAGGTATTTTAGACCCCAAACCCTCTCAGTTACATTTTATTAACATGTGCAGACAGTTAGGCAGCTGAGTGTGCAGTAGTACAAGGGTCCTGTGCATTGAAGATAAGGGACTTTGTCCTAAGCCTTACTGGATTTTCTGAGAGTTCCCTCTTTGAGTAGCCTATCTTCTTGTAAAATCATTTCTAGAGCAACATACTTCTCTTAGCTTGAATTAAAGATGCAGGACAGCACTCTTCCTCACTGGCTGCTGTGTTTCAGGAATTATATATACTGTAATTTCCTTTGCCTGGAATATCTTCCCTTCTGGCCTGTACAGTCCTGCCAAAGTTCTCTCAGAATAGTAGATTTTGTGGTCAGATTAGGTCAAACCAATGCCTCTTTGCTTGAAGCAGTCTAAATCACTGTCAACTTCTCTGGCTAAGCTATTGGTCTGCTTTTCCACTGAGCCCTTTCCAAGCCACTCAGCTGGGCACTGATGAATGAGACTCATGGGAAGACTCCAACTCCTCAGTTTTTAACTAAACCAAAATGTCATTTTTGACTTTGTCACCAGATATTAGCAGCATAATTTGATAGTGATTGGTGGAAAAGAGATTGAACAGTTCCTTTCCTCACCCCTCAAATACTTGTTTTTTGATTTGCACTAGCCTAAAGTGATTGATAGTGCTAGGCAGGTTATTATGACTTTATAAGTACAGGCCAGCATGTAGCAGAACTTACTGAAGATATATGTTTGTGAGATGGTTTTTCCAGTTGAACATATGGTGCATCCTTCCAAATAATCTGAACAAATAACAGCCCTCTCTATAGAGAAGTAAGGATCTACTTTCAGGCACTCTGAAGAAAGATTGTCTTTTCCATTGATGTGTAAGATGCCAAAGGGCAGTCCAGAATAGACTAAAATGGGCAGAAGATTTTTCACAAAGCAGAAGATCTTTGATGAAATCAAAGAGAAGTTGAGACTTAGCCGTGACATCTGGGGACAAGAGGAGAACTTGGCTGATGTTTTATCCCTGTTGTGCTAGGAAAGAAGTTAAACTCACACATAATGTCTTGCTACAGAGCCTGCCTCTCCCCACACGTGGGCCAAGTGATGTGATCCTGAATTAGCTGCGCTGGGACAGGACTGGTGCTTGGATCAGTTAAAATTCCTACACAAAAGTGCTCATCCCGTGAGGCAGCTGCATGTCCCAGATATTGCAAATCACCCACTTTAAGGCCAAAGTGTGTCTGACAGCAGACGTCTGTATGACCAGGACCATGGTCACATCCAGAGCACTAGGCAGAGCAGAGAGACAGATAATCCCAGCGTGCTGGGGAGAATGTGAGATGGGATGAGGTTAGCCATGTGTCCATTCTGGAGGTTTTATTTCTGCAGCATTGGCAAAAGGTTCCTGAAGACGGGCCTGTTTTTGGAATCAGACCTTACTGAGTTGGGACATTCGAATTAAGTACCTCAAGGAGTGCACCAGAGGATCCACCATATGCACAAACACTCTTGGCATTTTGTGTTGAATTTAGACATGGGCAACCAAGGGGGAAGTACAGCGTCTGGTGAGTGCCTGAGCTGCAACCCAGCTTGGGATAGAATCACAGCTATGTTGTAGCCCCTCTTTGGGAACCTGGATGAGCACCTGCTTTCATTCTAAACAGAGTCAGCAGCACCCACATTTCTTTGTGTCTGTCATGCAACAGACAGCCTGAATCCTGGAAAGAGGAAGACCAGACAGACTTCCTCTGTCTGCAGCTAGAAAAGGCAGAGAGATGAACCCATGATGTTATAAGTCTGTAGCCAAACTTGGATGTAAATCCAAGTCTGTCCAATGTAATGTATACTTGCTATTGTCATCCATGTTACAAACCCATGAAGTTCCTCACTGTCTGTAGGGGTAATGCAATTTTCAGGTGTTTGATTCTGGGGCAAGATCCAAGACAAACCCAGACATCAGGTGCTATGAAGAGGAAAATATTTAGAAATCCTCTACAGTCAGATTGGATAAGACACTCTCAAAAGCAGCTACTGTGTTGCTCATGTCTCCTATAAGCCAAGCAAGTAGGAGACCTCATGAAGGGTTCCCAGAAATTTTCAGTTACAACGTACCCTTTCTTGCCATCCCAGCTCCTCAGTCTTACAATTCATAAGGATTTATGAAAGCAATGTGGGGTCCGTGATACTGTGGTACCTTAGTTTGACCACAGAAAGCCAATTAAATTCCACCAACATCCATTTTATTTATTTATTTTGTGTGTGTGTGTCTGCTCTCAGCTTATTTCTGACCTTATGTGAAGACCTGGAGAAAATGGTTCCCAGTAGGAAATTTCAGGAAATTAATCTGTAGCTTTACTGAACGGGCCTCTATAGAATGATTTATAAATGTACAAGGACTTCCTCTTCATTTGAGACAATACTGGGGACCTCTTTGATTTGCAGCAGAAAACTGAAGATGAGCCAGTAGATGTTGAGGTTAAATGACGTAAGGGATGAGCCACCACATTTTTAATAGGCGATGTTCAGTTTTTTATCTAGCTTCCAAGGGCTTTGCTAGTATGTATTGGAGTCTTCAAAATCAGGTCAGATGACTTCTCTGAAAAAACTGAGTCAAGTGCCTGTTTGAAGTACCAGTATTGAGATAGCTGGAAGCCAAACAGGAGGCCAGAACTGAATGATGAAGTGCTTAAGTGTTGCATGTTATTGTACAGTCTTGATGAGCAACAGCTTGGGGGTCAGACTCATGTGCTGCTCTGGAATTCCATATATGACCGTATACAGTCCTGGTCCTCTCCTGGAAATACTGCACAGCAAGACCAGCAATAATAAGATACAGTTGCACTGTAAACATGTTGGTAAGTATGTACAGGTATGCACATACGTATGCACATACATGTGCATGTATGCACATACACAAAGACACAGAGAACTGTGTTTGGACAGAACAAATAAGGTGTAAGTCTATTTTTTTTTTTTTCCGGAAAAACATCTTTTGCCTATGAGCAGTCAATTGCTCTGCTAATTGGGACACAAATCCCACTCTACTTGCTCCTGCTCCCACTTTATCCTTCCCAGGCTCCTCATTAAAGATGGCCCAAGCAACTTGGTGCTGTTCCCTGCAAAATGCAAATTCGAAAACTGCACTGCTGGCTATCTTAATCCTGAGAACCACAATGTTTTTGTATCCCCTCAGCACACAGAAGAATACTAATCATGTGAGTGACTGCTGTCACAGGCTTAATTCTGAAGATGTGCGCTGATTTATGCAGTGAAGGATGCTTAGTCTGAAGTATGCTCCCCCTCCTTCTCCTTTCCTCCGTTCAGGTTGAGTAACATCAGATTCTAATTTACTAATGAGAGATTGGAAGTCACTGAACCTCATATGACTTGTTAATGAGCCTTACAAGCGCCAGTAGCAGGAATGCATTTTAGCTGTTGAAACATTAGAGGAATAAAGAAGTTCAGATAACAGGAATAGCTTCATCAAGAAAGTTTTATAATTTATGGTTTGTATATTTGTGTTGATTATAGTTGAAAAGGTATAGCTGAAAAATTGCGTGTAGAATAAAATTATATTGCTTAATGCTCAGAGTTTAAATTAGGTAAAATTATCTTTAGTGGCAAAACATCATCACTTCGAGACCAACAGAAAGTTTGCAGCAAATCTTACTGACATCAGATGGAATTCATGTTTGCGACCACAGTGAAGTGTGTGTGTGTTTACAAATTAAAACTGAAAAGTCACAAATAATCACAAGAAAGTAATGGTTTCTGAGGAATGTATTGAGAATAAGATTCAGAGCAAATAATTCAGCAACCCTTTACACTGTCTCCATTTCCTCTCTTAAAGCATTTCTGTGAGTTTCTGTGCAGTTGATGGTGAGTTGTATATCCTTTGAGTTGAATTAAAAACATCCCCACAGCAGCAAACACTAGGAATGACACCAGCAATATCACAGTGATATACATTGATGGGGCCTCGTTCACATTTTTTGTTGTGGATTGAATGTGAAAGGTTATTGTATTCCATGATGGAGAAGAAACTACACAGGCAGAGTATCATTTATTAAGATGCAAACTTGGGTCAAGCATTAAGTATGAAAAGCTGATTTTATAGAAGTAAAATTAAAGCCAAAGAATGCTTAATGGACTACATACAAAAATATGATTTTAATGTCCTTCTCAAATAAGTAGATGAAAAGAAAAAATATAGTAGATATACATTTAAAGCAATATAAAATGACACTAAATAATTTATTCAGTTTTAACTTGTTCCTTGCTAGAAAGGTCCCAAAGACTACTCAGCAAAGAGATGCCATTTATTAAGACATCAAGGTTAAAGATAAAGTAATTTACCATGGGACACACAGTAATCAAATTCCATGCTCATTTCAGGAAAATGCAATAAAATTTAGTATGGATAAACAGAAATGGTGGGACCTGAAGAAACAGCAGCTATAACCAATAGATAGAGAACAAAACCAATAATTCTTATACTTGCTAGGGCATAAACATGACTTAAATTGCATCTAAGGACAAAAAATCAGATCTTGATAATATGTTGTAAGATACCAAGTTGGCTTAAATTTGTCCCAGAATGGAATAATAATTTAAGCACAACTTACCTTCAAATCTGACAGCAAACAACTTCGAAAAGAAGAAAAATTACAAAAATATGCAAGTAGGAGTCCTCAACTGAAAATGAAATGCATAAGTAAAAGGATGCAGGCCAAAGTGACGCTGTGTGCTAGTTCCTCCCCACATCATCAAAATTAATGAAGAGGAAAATAAATCATGTTACAGAGAAACAGACATGAGGTAAATTCAGATGCTGCCAAGTAAAGTGCATTGAGTTTTATTTATGGACCTTGCTCTTTCCTATAAATATTCATGAACTCAAATCTGATGTAGTTGCTCACAGTATGTAGCTGGCGGACCTCAGTGAGAAGGCAGAAGAAGATGTTTTCCAGCACGGACGTGAGAACCAGAAAGTATTTCATTAGTCATTTCTCATGTTTTCAGTGTAGGCACACCAGTCAAGTTGACTTCCAGCTCTTCCTGTGATTTTCATTTGATAGCAGTATTGAGAAAATCCCAAATCACCAGTAAGCTGTCCTTGCCTGACTAGGAAGTGCTCTCTGGATACTCTATGTCTTATGACACTGCCTGTTCCCCTAGCTCCATGGCTGGAACTCTTCTGGTCTGTTGGGGAACGCCCCAAGTTTCCCCAAAAGGGTTGCCCTCCGGGTCTGGCGTGGGGAACGCAAGATCAACTCAATATGAGATGCGTCCAACTTTATTGTAGCAACATACCATCTTATATAGCATACTTGCTTCCAGGGATACAAGGTCGAGGGATACAAGCTCTATGCAATGCACACGCTAACAATATCGTTGCCCGAGTTATCTCCATATATGAGATATGTTGTTAACTACAACACTATGGATACAGAATACTATGGATACTGAATACAACTAGAACACTCTGGAAAACTCCACACTCCACACACCTAGGATTGCATCACTGGTAAATCATTAGTCAATCAGTAGCTACGTGCTGCCGAGCAACCTGCTCTCCAACACTGGTCTATGCTGGGATTTCATGACACATAACCAGCACATGCTGGGGCTCAGATTTCCCAGATATTTTAAAAATAAGTAACTGGGAAAATATACTACAGTAAAAAAAAAAAAAAAAAAAAAAGAGTAGGAAATAAAACTAGTGCTATGAACTTACCTTCACACGTGAAGCATTTTGAGCCAGACTAGGCATCATGAGGAGAGCATGAAATTGCAGTGCTGACTTTTTGATGAGAGCAAATTAACGGTGTGTGCAATTTTCTTTAGCTGCTATAATTTCTGTCAGGTGTTAAACTGACAAAAATGGTCTGTCAAGCCAGCTCACTTACTTAGTGGCTTTCAGTGTCTGGCCTCTCAAATAGTTAGATATCTGACAGCTGCATAGCGTTGGTATGGCTGCTACAGTCTTCTCAAGACCAGAATGGTTTCAAGACGAGAACACGAAAAGGAAATACAATATGCTTTCCTTTTTTTCCCAACTCACGCTTTGGGAGAAGGAATTATTATTATCATATAGGCAACCTTATACATGATAACCCCACTGCAAGTGGAGGAAACAGAATATATATATATATAATACAGCTGCCTTGTTTTCATGACTGCATGCATCAGTTGAACAGCAGTATAAATTATACTCCTGGAGACAGAATACTACCATAAATTCATCAAGTGGGCCCCTTCTCCATCATTTCCCAGGCAAAGAAAGCAGATTTCTGTGGCATGGAGTGGGTCAGTGTCCTCCCGACAGTGTAAGTAAAACCAGTATTTATCTGGAAAGGTTGCTATTTTTACAAGGTAAGACAAATGAGACACAAGAAATTACAGTAACTAAGGAAGACAAAATTACATATTATGAATGCTCAGATCAGTTTTCTTCACTGCACAAACTGTAAACTTTGGAGCAATGACTAGCTTGAATTTGGCCCAGTCATCTTCCTCAGATATCCTAAGTGTTTTCTTTGCTTTGGTTCAAATGTCAAACCAACAGAAATTACCTGAGACAAGAGGGTGAAAACAAGAAGAAAGAAACTTATGAAGGGCATGTGTGAGAGATGGAGAAATTCAAGTCCAGAAAAAAAGTAAAAGCCACTCTCTAAATTGAGGTTGATGCAGGAGCGTTGATGGAAAGACCATGCTGTGCTTGTGGGCCAGGTAGAAGGAAGGTTGTGCGTTGCCACGGACTTGCGATACTTGCATGATGTTCCTGATATCTCTCCTCTTCTTGGGCTCCAGAAGGCTAATGCCTTCAGAGCTGAGATGTGACCCAGCAGCACAGATGACATCATTGTGTTGGCCTTCTATACCAGGAAGAAGTGTCTCATGGGATCTCTGTGATGTGTGAAGATGCAGCATCTGGACATGTAATCTATTTACTCATTTACCCATTTAGTGCAACTTAGGTCTGTTTTCTCTTGCTCTGTGGCTGGATACAGGACTCAGCAGGTGGCAGCCCTCATCTCCCAGGTCTCAAGCTTATCTCCAATGTTATTTCTGGGCAGGATATAATGTAGTTTCTCTCTGGGATTTGCTGTCTGAGATCAGGCTGGGTACCCAGCACTCTTATCCATTAAGCATCTCAGCAGCCAGAGAAATGCTTAACTATCCTGCAGGTCTGCATAATTTTGTGTCTTCTGAGGATCTGTTCTTGGAATTTTTTCTCCTCTGAATTTCAGGATATTTTCATGAAACTGGGGGAAACCACTCCACAGTTTAGGCCTCCAAGAGTGGGACAATTAGAAATTCCCTTCTTCATAAAAGACATAATCATGCATATATAAAGACTTAGTATTTTGAGATAGATATGTTAGATTTGTCCCTCTCAACCTTTGATCTGGAGGTACTGGCTTACACTCATTACTACTGCAGATAGCAAGCCGGAAGTTCATAGGATATACCAAGACTTCCAGATGCCCAAGGAAGGATGGAGCGAAGAATGGAACTTGTTCTGTGGAGGAGAGGAACAACTTTGTGGTTCTTGAAGCATGACTTGAACAAACAGACAAACTTTTACTAACTTCCAACAGTTGCCAATGTAGGATACACAAATATCTTCAGTCATCACAGAATCATAGAATCATGAAATGGTCTGGGTTGGAAGGAACCTTAAAGCCTATCCAGTGCTAACCCTCTTCCATGGACAGGCTTGCCACCCACCAGATTAGGCTGCCCAGGGCCCCAGCTTGGCCTTGAACACTTCCAGGGATGGGGCACTCACAGCTTCTCTGGGCAGTCTGTACCACTGCCTCACCACCCTCTGACTGAAAAATTTCCCACTAATATCTAACCCCAGTATCCCCTCTTTTAGTTTAAAACCATTTCCCCTTGCCCTATCTCCATCAGACCATGTAAAAAGTCGGTCTCCCTCCTGTTTATATGCTCCCCTCAAGTACTGGAAGGCCACAATGAGGTCTCCCCAGAACTTTCTCCAAGCAGAACAAGCCCAGCTCCTTCACCCTTTCTTCATAGGAGAGATGTTCCAGCCCTTTGACCATCTTTGTTGCGCTACTCTAGACTCATTTCAGTAACTCCATGTCTTTCTTGTGCTGAAGTCCTGGTGTCTGTATGTAGCTTACGGTTTTAAGCTAACAGTGTAGTATAGAGCTATCTTCAGAGATGGCCAGATCTTCACAGGTGAGCTTCCGGTGGTGGCAAATTGACATTGACGTTCCTGAGACAAAAATCTTCAGCTGATCACTGTCTTCCAGAAAACAGTAAAGATTTACTTGTATACACGTGTAGACCAACTCCTTCAAAAATAAAAGGATTTGAAATTGTGACACTTTTTTCTTTAGGGATATATATTTTCAGTTTGTTTTGTAGTTTCCTGGATGTTGTATCCCGCATTTCCTAGCAAAGGCAGACTGTCATCTGCTGAAGCAGAGACCAAACAGGAACCTTATGCATGTCCTCACTCATGTCTCACCTCTGCATGATAGTCTTCAGGAGTGGCCAGACACTAGTGTCAGAAAGCTACTTTATAAGCAAAGCTAAAGTCATCAGGCTTGCAAAGTAGAAATGCTGTTTCTGGGCTAGCAGACAAGTGTTGAGGGTTTCACCATTGTGAAGTTGTTGGAAGTCCTCAGCACAGTTGGGAATGGAGAAGAAATTCACTCCTCCATGCTCCGCAGTACTTGTGTAAGCAGGAAAAGTCTTCCAGCGGTGCATCTTTTGGCACAGATTACCACCCTCTAGGTTTTACTGTGACACAGGTAATAGTCACTCAGTAGGGTAAGTGGTAGTGAAGTTCCCTAAATCTTACTGGAGACATGCAAAGCAAGCACTAGTAATTCTAGTGTGATACGACAGAAATTACTTTCTGTTACACTTGCCTACAGCTTCTGTGCCTTAACCCCACCTCAGGGAATTTTCCCAGGGTTCAACTTTATGCAGAAGACTGTACAACTTTCCTGAGCTTCGTTAGTTCTTCTCCTCTTTTACACTGTTATATTCTATCAAGTTATTTTAAAGAAAGTCATATAATTTTGAGTGCAGTCTAAATGGGATTTTTTTCTGAGAGGATGAGACTGCAATGAGGTCTATAAAACCACACTAGTCCTGGACCACAGTGCCATGCTGTTCATGGTAGGTACATATACAGTGAACTATAGAAAATATTCCTTTGCGTGAATGAGTCTATTAGTTCATCAGATCACTAAGTCAAATACTCCTAGTGAGATAACGTTGAAAACCCTATTAACTAAAAAGAATAGCAAACACAGATCCCATTCAGACACTAGGAGGATGATTTTAAGAATAAGTATCTGAGTGTGACACAAAACCTTACAGCTGATCATTGTTTTTGTAGTCACTTAGGCTGAACTTTCAAACTTTAGTATACTTGACCTGGGAAATATATATTCAACTTACACGTCCACCTCTCATCATCCCAGGTCAAACACATTGCCAGTGTGAGCTGCACCAGCTCCTTTGTAGGCTGGGCTCTCTCTCCAGGTTCTTGATCTCATGAGCAGCTGAATGCCTCCTGACTTGGTTGCTCACCACTGTGGATCATTGACCAATGTGCTTGAGTGCATAAATCCTGCAGCAGTTTGCACTTTACTTGTCTGCTGGCAGGAGAGTTGTTGATAATAGTCCTGATAATACATGGAAGTTTCAGCTGTCACTGAGAAGTGCTCACGTACCATTCTCTGCTTTTCATTCTGCTCCACAGGCATTAGAGAGGAGCAGGAAGGACGGAGGTAGGGTTGCTGATCCCAGATGACCAGAAGGATATCCCATACCATACGACACTGGTTTCAGCTATAAAAGCTGAAAGTGAAGAAGGAGGAAGAAGGGACATTTGTGGGTATGGTGTATGTCTTCCCAAGTAACTGTTTCATGTGATAAATTTTTGATTTCCAGGAAAGTGGCTGAATATCTGCCTGGCTTGGGAAAATGTGAACAACTTTCTTGCTTTGCTCTGCTTACAGGAGGAGTTTTTGCTTTACCTATTAACCTGTCATTGTCTCAGCCATGAGTTTTCCAGCTTTTGTCCTTCCACATCTCTCCCCATCCCACTTAGGGGCAGTGAGTGAGCAGCAGTGTGGGGCTAAGCTGGGTTAAACCACCCCTTTTGCTAGTCATAAACTAGCCATTTTAGCCTAGTGGGAACCTTTCAGACAAAACAGAAGTTAAAGTCATAAGACACAGCTTTAAATAAAGCATGGATTTATGCTTCATTTCTGATATTCCTCATTTTTATTTTTAAAGGCAGCCCTGTGGTTTCTGAGCAGTGTTGTGATGGTTGTCTGCAGCAAGATGTGGAACTGAAGTGACAGTCTGGCAAGCCTCTGGTACCCAGATCTCTTTCAGAAATGTTTTCTTCAATGGTGTTTTCTTAGAATTAATTTGGTACTGAGTACATTATACTCCCTATTTATTTTTGTTACTGGCTTCTGCCATGCTTTATGCTTCTGGTGCTGATTAATGAAGGAAGACTTGCAGGTATTACTCCCTCTCCCCACAACATATAGACTATTCTTGTGGATGCATCTGATAGAGATGCCCTTCTCCTTGCCTGCGAGACTAGAGTTCAGTTACTGAAATGTTACTAAAGAAGAAGCTGAATCAGAGCGAGAACTACACAGTAGGGCACACCTATAAATAGGAGTATGAAAAACAGTGTTATGCTTTTCTCTGCTGTGGTCAGATTTGCCTAAATCCATTAGCACTTTAAGACCACATTTTCTTTCTCCATAGAATAGAAATAAATTATCCTGTGGATTATGCCCTGCAGGAGGCATCTGAAGTCAAACCGATACTTGCACCTGTGCCATAGTAATACAAATTAATATCCTTGGGTCATGACAGTTCACAACCATTTCTGGTTTATGATAAATGTAACCGATCAGCAAATCAAAGGCTGGGATAAACCACCAACTTGTCTACGCTGCGTCCTTGGTAAGCTGAAGATTTGCCTCAAGCCACAGATATTTGTAACTATCTAGTGTTATATGGGATATCACTTTTTAGAAAATGTGTTGCCAGACAGGTTTGTATGTAGTCACTCTGAAAATAATGCCTCCTATTTATTCCTGTGGAAACTATGACAGACAAAGAGCACAAAAACACTATTTGATAGAGCAAATTCTCAGCTACAACACACTATTTTTCAGCATAGTCATACCATTAGCTATAGTTTTTTTGCCAGCGATGAACAAGAGCCTGCATGCTATGCACATAAAAATCTGCATCAGCAGAAGTGACCCAATGTTTCACATCGCTGCTAGGAAAATGTTGCCAATCCAGTTCATCTTTCATCAGCCCGAGCAGATGGAAGTCAGAAGGCACTAAATCTGGACTGTACAGTGGGTGAGGTAGGACAGTCCAGCGAAGACTGGCAGTGTGCTCCATAGTCTTCAAAATGCTCCATACACAGTTCTCTGGATGTAATCTGCCAGTTCTTGTGAATGAGCTGATCAAGACGCTCTTCATTTTGTGGTGTGATAGTTGTGCATGGCTGGTGGGAACGTGGCTTTTCTTCCACATCAGCATCGTCACTGCTGAAATGCAGCACCCACTGCTTCACTGTGCTCACATTCATTTTTTGGTCTCCATAAACATTCACCAGCATCAGTGAATGTTAGTGGGTAGAATTTTTTCCATGCAGAATAATTAAATAACATACCTTTGCTTCATTTGCACTTCCATGTCAGATGCCATTTTGTCAGACTGCCCCTCTGCTGCCATCTGTCACACGGCATCAAAACGTAACGGGATATTGCCGTGAAGGTTCAACCTCTACAGTCATACCATCAACATCTGCCTCTGATGTTGTAGGCCATCATCATAAAACAGGAGATGTTACTTTCAGAGCAGCCCTCACATAGCTGTGTGTAACTGGAATGTGACTTGAGGATGTTTCCACTACCAGCTTACTCTGTCCAGAAGTTTTAAGGCTTGCTCTGGAACATTCTCTGTAGATGAGCTGCTCAAGCTGCTCAGCAAACATGGTGAGCTGTGTGACTCCAGATAGCTTAACATCAGTGGGCAGATCACAGGAATGGTGCACTGAAAGCCAGCCAAAGAGCTTGTCATATGTTCAGATCCTTATTCCCATGCCTTGATATTTTGCTCCATTGATTTTATACTTTTCAGTGAAGCAGGAAGTG
Organism: Numida meleagris; assembly: GCF_002078875.1. Taxonomy (NCBI): domain Eukaryota; kingdom Metazoa; phylum Chordata; class Aves; order Galliformes; family Numididae; genus Numida; species Numida meleagris. The sequence continues at coordinate 51,385,220 of NC_034438.1, read as the reverse complement.
ATTCAGCAAGTGCATTGATTCTGGAAAGGGCACATAATGGGGTTCAGTGTGTGTCTGTTTTCTTGTCAGAATGAGTCATGTGTAGGGCAGAAAAGACTTGCTTGATTGCAAGCAAAATTCTCCTGAACTCAAAATGTCTGATAACAATGACAATAATAAATAATGTAATGATAAATAATGAGAGTCACGTTATGTTCTCTGTCATTCACAGATGACTTCACAAAAAATATTTGTTAGTTTTAATTAATGAACAGTGTGTGCAAGAAAGGGGGACTCCTTTTTCCTTCATCTTTTTACTCCTCTGAAGAAGTGGTATCTTCAGGCTTTCTGGTTGAAAGTCACAGAATTTGATGCTCGTGAGAAACAGAGTCTTGTACGCCATATGCATTCTGTAGTAACCTGGAGGTTAGAAGTTTTAGTACCACTGCACGTTTGCTTTGATAGAATAATATTTTGTTATTTTTGTTCCCAAAGTAGGGGATAAGTGCCCAAGTAAACCTCATTATTTTCTTTCTGTAGATCTTATTCTGGGAACCACTGAACCATTCTCTGCGAGCAGGAGGCAGTAAGGGCTTGGAAACCATGGGTTTAAACCAGGCATGAGCATGAAGGTCCAAAGGGACCTTGACAAACTCAGAAAGTGTGCCCATGTAATCCAAAGGATTCAGTAAAGATAATGGAAACTGTTGCATTTATTTCAGGGCAATCCCAGATACAAGTACCAAATGGGAGAAGAAATCCTTGGGAGCTGTACTGTGGAGAAGGACTTAGGGGTCCCAATGGATGAAAAGCTGGACTTGAGCCAGCAATAATATTCTGGGCTGCAACAACAGAGGTGTGGCAGCAGGGACAGTGAGGGGATTGTCCCCTTCTGCACTGCACTTGTGAGGCCTCATCTGCAGTACTATGTCCAGGCCCCCAGCACAAGAAGAATGTGGAGCTGCTGGAGTGGGTCCAGAGGAGGCCACAAAGATAATCAGAGGGCTGGAGCATCTCTCCTACAAAGAAATGCTGAGAAAATTGGGCTTGTTCAGCCTGGAGAATGGAGACCTCACTGCGGCTATCTAGTATTTAAAGGGAGATTATAAGCAGGAAGGAAACAACTTTTTACATGGATAGATAGTGATAGGACAAGGGGGAATGGATTTGAACTAGAGGAGGAGAAGTTTAGGTTAGATGTTAGGGAGATATGCTTTACTTAGAGGCCCTGGCACAGGCTGCCCAGAGAAGCTGTGGTGTCCCATCCCTGGAGGCTCTCAGGGCCAGGTTGGATGGGGCCCTGGGCACCCTGAGCTGGTGGGTGGCAGCCCTGCCCACGGCAGCAGGTTGGAACTGGGTGGGCTTTACAGATCCTACCAAACCAAGCCATTCCGTGATTCTATGAAGTATGTCACAAACACATCTGGGCAGACTCAGTGCTGCTGGTGTGTCATGGGCAGGTGCTGCCACTCACAGGGAGACAAGAATTTGTAACTTTGCAGTAAAGTTTGCAGACTGCTCTGTGCAAGGGCTGACACTGCCTCTGCATGCTCTGAGGCTTTGCAGCCGTCCAGCTCTGCACTGATGGGGCATGGGATGTCCTCTTCTCACAGGTACACAGCTAGATCCTGCCCAACACCAGCAGCCCCTGGAAGCTGAGTGAGGCTGCAGGGAGGGTGTTCTAACCAGAGGCTATGGAGTCACACTGCAGTCTGCATTTTCCTGCTTTCACAAGACAAATGAGAGGAAGAGCCTATTTAAGAGCGTGCGTGTTAACACACATTATATCACAAGTTTCCTCTACTAGAACGATTGCTTTGCTTGAAGGAAGAAGTCAGCAACTTAGAGGGATTTTTTGTTTGTTTGTTTGTTTTTTACTAGAGCCATAAAGATTCTTTGTCAATGAACTCTTCCTGGCTTGTGAAATACTGTCCTGTACTACTTAGACACAATTCAGCTTCAGGGCTCAGTCATTCTCAAAAGGAAAAGCAATCAATGGAATAATTAGCATAGCAATTACCACTGACTTTTTACCTCCAGTACAAACTAGAGTGCATGGGGAATTACATATTTTGGTCTGTCCTTCATACAGGCCCTGCTAGCCCAAATGCTGAAAGCTTATGCTGACTTCGATTACAAAGGTGAAAGTAATTTGAGAAATGAGATTTGGGAATGACTGATCTTTGCAAAGGCTGCTGAAAAATGAGATTTCCCCATTATTAAGGTATGAGACCTTCTGACTGGAAAGGCATCAATTGTAATAAGGTGGAAGAAAAATAAACACACTCCAAAACTTGCTCTGTGATCTGCTTATGTCTTGTAATGCAAAGAATCAGCCCTTTCAGGGTGTTTTAGCAGCTACACTAATTTAATTATGATAGTGCCACCTTCTGTGTCAACAACTTTAGTCTAAAGTAAAAAGCCAGTTTCAATGTAAACTTCACCCTTAAAAGGACATTAAGGAACGTACAGAAACTGTCTGATATAGCTAATAATAGCAAGGATGCTTGAATGACTTAGCTCAGGGATGATTCAACTGTACGAAGATGGGGGTGAAATGCTTCTCCCTCTGCCATTGTGATCTTCAGCAGTAAGACCTGACTGGCTTCCCCAGAAGGAATCCTTCAGTTTTAACCAGAAACTGGGAGCATGGGCCAAGGTCAGGGTGGGGGCTGGGGATCACACAAGAAAAAATTTGGTAATTCAGAAATAGCCGGATGTCTTTCCTGGAAACATCAAAACTGGAATAGTTTTCTTATTGCCAGCTGTTATGATGTTATCATGGTATCACAGTGTCATATAGCTATACTCTGTAATTAACTTCTGAAATCATGTGACTAGATACAAGTTTTTAAGAATAATGCCATTTTTTTTTGTGATTGAAACAATAGCAAACGGAGACCTGTGACTACCACGAAAACAGATGAGATGTTCTTGCAGACACCTTATTTAAAGTTAACAGGATTCTAGAAAAGAAAGAAAGAAAGAAAGAAAGGGAAGAAAGGGAAGAAGGAAGGAAGGAAGGAAGGGAGGAAGGAAGGAAGGAAGAAAGGAAAAGAAAGAAAGAAAGAAAGGGAAGAAGGAAGGAAGGAAGATAGGAAAAGAAAGAAAGAAAAAAAAAGGAAGAAAATCTAAGGTGAAAGAAGCTGACATGAAGCTGTTCTTACGTTTCTGAGAAAGTATTGTAACATATTCAAGGAGCAGAAATCTGATCTAGCAGATTCATTTTTTTCCATTGATTTTTTTTTTTTTAAGGGAAAAATATGGGAAACTAAAACCAACAAACAGACACAGCTGACTCTTTGCTACATCTTCCTGGGGTAATATTACTGGCAAAGTGCCTTCCCTGGCTGTGACAGAAAGCTGACAGGAAGGAAGAAGTTGCAAATTGTGAACTTGAGAAAGGATTATTTTGAAACCAGTAGCATCTCCCATTTGAAACAGGATTTTCTCTTTCTGTGAATATTATGACCAAAATAAGTTCTTTATCTTCCTACTGTGATCATCACTGATCCCTACATTATCTGAATCCTGAAAATTTAAATGAGAAGTTCCAGTCATGATAATTTTTCTGACTTCACCTAACTATGGGAACTTTTACATCTCTTGTGACATCTGTAAAGAATAACTTTTATGTAAGTCACACCACAGAAACTCTTTGGACAAGGAAATCTTTGCTTTATAAAGGGAAAAGGAAAAGGTGTCTGCAATTAAATTACATAACATATATCAAGAAAATGGAAATCGTATAGCTTGAAGAGATAATTTGGGGCTTGCTTAAACTGAAGTTTTATGAAGATGTGCCATTCAAGTTTGTTGAGAGAAATGGATTAATCTGAGATTAGGAAAAGAAATGGAACTTTCATAGCAATTTGTCTGCACCCAGTGTGGGAATTTCAGGTCAACACATGATCATTGATTCTGCCTTCAGATCCTTCTCTAGTAAGAAAACTATTAGGAAACACAGTAATTATAGAGAGGACATTGAGATTTGTTTAAAATTAATTTTTAAAGTCTGACATGGGTTTTGTTGATTTTGGTCCACAAAGATGTTGTCTTGCATCTCCTCAGCGGTATCCAAGAGGCCTTGATTTTGAATGATCTACTTCCTCTCCACGTCCTGACATATCCTCATGTTCTGAGACAGATCTCCCATTGTTTCTCTTTTCTTGAATTATAAGTAATTGGCAGGGGAAATGTTTGAGTATAAAACAAGGTGATAAATCCTTATTTTCAGTAAAATGATCCCTTGCATTTAGTTGTTAGGCCTCATTGGACACTTCGTTTCAGAGTCTTTTAGGCAGCCGTCCTGTCCTGTCCTCAAGCATGGAATTAAAGTGTGCACATTAAGGAAAGGGGGAAGTTAGCAATGTGCCACAAGGGCCACCCCTTCTGTCAACAGGGGAATAAGGAGAGGAGCTTATTGCTATCTTCTGACCTCATCTGACAGAAAGAATTTGCCACACAAGAAGAGTGACACATCTCTCTGCACCCCAGAGTATTAGACCTGGTATTAGCATAGTTAATGAGCCCTGCATGAGTAATCTCCCCAAAATAAAATCTTTTCCCAGTATGTGTTACTTAGTTTTCTTTGTTCTAATTTTATTCATATGGGAATTGGAGTCTAGAGTAAGCCTCTGAGATTCTCAAGGGATGTGCTGGGGTTATTCCTATATGCCTGAAAGGAGGAACTCCTCACAGTGTTTAACTTATGGTCCTGAGGACTGGCAGCCATGTGAGGTCTCTGAGAAGCCACCTGCCCAGACAAGTGAGCCAGAGCATCGCAGAGCAAACGCGCTGCCTGGGTCAGGCTTTCTTCCTTCCCTTCCCATGGTCATCAAAATCAGCTTTAAGAAGCTGCTCAGTCATCTGCTCAGGACAGGCAGATCTGCATATAAATGCCTGGTCAGCTGTGAGGGTGCCCTTTCCTCTAGTAGGATACCTGTTAGTATACAACATGTAATTTCCAAAGTAATTTGAAAAGCAATTGTTTGGGCAGCCTTTATCTTTCAGCCACCTCCTTCCTTCTGCAGAGGGATGCTGAAGTTTCACAATGAAATTACAGAGGTATTTTTTCCACATTTAACAGAATTTTCTTCAGGCTGAGGACCAGGGAGAGTGAAAGGCACTTATGTTGCTTATGCTCAGTTTGAAACCAGGATGTTTACAAAATTTAACAAAAGTCCATATAGTGAGATGCTTCCAGGAACTTGATTTATTCACTACTTGGTGTCAAGAAATCCCATGGAGTGCCTAAAACACTGTTTTTAACACACTGCCCTGCAAAGGCTAGTGAACACAAAAACAGGGCAGCAAAGCAATTTTCTAAAGAGCAAAAATGACTCATCAGCTCCTAATGATAGAGTTTGCAAGGGGAAGCTGTAAGTACAGGGTAAGTCAGTGTGAAATGTCTCTGAAGGCACAGACCAAGTGCAGACAGTGCAGAAAAATGTCCTTCCCTTGTTGGAATCTGCTCATAGCACTTCCTTGATTTTCAGCTAACGCTGTTGGAGGAGGTATCCTGTGGAATGGTAATTCATCAGTCTGAAGAGGGTGGAACATTACCAAAAGTGAAGTAAATAACTCTTTTCTTCCTGAAAAGAGCTCAGGAAGAAGGTGAAAACACTCCTTATGAAGGGTATTTGAATCGCATAGGGTCAATGAGCAAGTCCTTATGATATGGTGGGCTGAGTCTGTGGTAAGACTGACTCAGAGAAGGGAGTGTGTGCAAACTGGGAGCTCCAAAATCAGCTCTCAGGAGAACAAGTAGATTTGACAGACCAAGAAGCCTATGCTGAGTAGACCAAGGTACAAACGAGACATATGCCAGACATTTTAGACTTGCAGTGGAACCAGTGTAATATAACGCACTCAAAGCAAGAAGGAACTTGAAGAGTGAAACAGAAATCTTCAAAAAGCTGCATGTAGTGCTGCAAAACAAGGCAAAACAAAGTCTGAGAGAAGGTGCAAACAGCATACTGGATTTTTAAGTATCTTCAGAGAACATGTACAGGGAGGGAACAGAGACTATAGAGATTATAGAATGTCACCTACCTCTGGTCTTTACTTTGCATTGAGCTGAGTAACTGCATGAGCTAAGGGCTTGTGAAGAATCTTTTTCCTTCCCATCAAGAAGCTGCTGCTCATGGTGATGAAGAAAAAGGTAGGAGCTCTTGAGAACTGCTTACACAACTGTCTAAGAAAAAAAGCATGTTAAAACTAGAGCGTTGGTGAAATTTTTCACTTCTGTCTTTAACTAAAATAACAATTCCTTGTGCAGAAAATATATGCATGTACTTTCAGCTTAATCATGTCTCCTTGGATGTTTTTGACACATTACAAGGCTTTTAGACATTGCAAATTACTGCAGAAAGTATACAAATTACAGAAACAAGATTACCAAGAATAGGTGGACTTATATGCATCACACAATTTATGAAGTGATGTTATCAGGAGCATCTGAAAATAGAGCTTTTAAAATGCCTACTGCCTTCATGTGAGAAATACATAGAGCTTTGGAAACAGGGGTTAGAGGCCAGACCTTTATCACATGTACATCTTCCAACCACCATACTGCACTCATCCTCTCAAGGCATGTACAAGATTGTGCAGTGATGTTGTCCTACTGTTGAACACCGCAGACTGGTTGGTGTTCTACCCAGCTTTCACTCTTGGAGACAAATATTTTACCAACAAATGATCCATTCAGCTGTCCACAGGAGGTGACGCTGAAACTGTATTGGGTGATGCAACCCATTTCAGAGAAGGCGAAAACTGCCAGGCAAAGATTAATACTAGGAACAGAGGACCTTCCTTTGGAGGTTACCTTGTCCAACATCTGCAGTGCATTGTTCAGGACCATGTCCAGATGGTCTTTGTGTATCTCCAAGCAGTAGACTCCAAAACATCTCTGGGCAACTTGTGCCTGTGTTTCATCACCTGCACAGCACAGAAGTGCTTCCTGATGTTGAGAGGGAACATTTTGTGTTCCTGTTTGGATCCATTGCCTCTCATTCTGTCACTGGGCACTACTGAAAAGAGCATGGTTCCATCCTCTTTACACCATCCCCTTCACATGTCTGTACATATTGATGAGATTCCTCCCGAGCCTTCTCTTCTCCACTCTGAGCAGTCCCATTTCCCTCAGCCCTTCCTCATAGGAAAGATTCTGCAGCCTCTTCACCATCTTTTAGACCCTTTCACTGGACTCCATCCACAACCTCCTTCTGTCTCCTGTACTGGGAAACGCAGAACTGGACGCAGTTCTTTGGGTGTGGCCTCACCTGTGCTGTGGAGAGGCTGGGCTGAGGACCCGGCAAGGATCACCACCCTTGACCTGATGGCTGCACTACTCATGTCGGCCTTCTTTGCAGCAAGGGCACATTGCTGGCGCACTGCCAGGTCAAGTTGGTGTTCCCCAGGACCCCCAGCTCTTCCACAAAGCTTCTTTCTTGATGGTCAGTATCCAGCATATACTGGTGCGTGGGGTTGCTTTTTTTCCCATAGTGCAGGACTTGGCATTTCTTGATGAAATTTGTGAGGTTCCTGTCAGTCACTTTTCTCAGCCTGTCCACGTTCCTCCAAATGGCAACATGGTCTCGTGGCATACTAGCCAGTCCCTCCGGGTTTGTGTCATCTGAAAACTTGCTGAGATCACTAATGAATGTGCTGGATAGGATTGGACCACATCTTGACCCCTGGGGTACACTTCTAGTACCTGGCCTCCAAATGGACTTTGTGCCCCTGGTGACTACCCTCTGGGCCTGCCTGTTCAGCCAGTTTTCAATCCACTTCACTGATAATCCGGTCCATACTTCATCAGATTATTTATGAGGATCTTATAGGAGACAGTAAGGCTCAGACCTTACTCAGGTCAAAGCAGACAATATCCTCTACTTACCCTCATCTATCTTTACAGTCTTTTCATTACAGAAACTTATCTAGTTGGTCTGGCATGACTTATAAATGTCCAATTTTCTTGATTATTCCACAATCTTGTTCCACCAACAGAGTATCTTCCTTGCTGCAGTCATTCTCCCCTGTCTCAGGGGCCCTAGATTCCTAAATATCAGCCTTGAAGTGAAGACTGAGTTGAAGAAGGCATTCAGTACCTCATTCTTTTCCATATCCTGTGTCACTAGGTCCCCTGTCCTTTTCAGTAGCAGAATCACTCTTTTTTCCCAGTCTTCCCTTTTTTCACCATTGAACTTATTGAAGCTCTTCTTGACGCATTTGACATCCCTTGCCAGAATCAGTTCAGGTGGGCTTTGGCTTTCCTAACTACACCTCTGCATGCTCAGTGTCTCTGTATTCCTCTCAAGTTGAATGTTTTTGCTTCCATCTTCTGTATGCTCTTTTTTTTATATCTGAGCTTTCCAAGGAGTAATTTATTCACCTGTGCTGGCCTTCCGGTATCTTTGAATGACTTAGAATCCCAAAATGGTTTGGGTTAGAAGGGACCTTAAATATTCCAACACACCTGACATGGAGCAGGGACACCTTTCACTACACCCGGTTGCTCAAAGCCCCATCCAGCCTGGCCTTGAGCACTTCCAGAAACAGAGTATCCACAGACTCTCTGGGCAATCCGTTCCAGTGCCTTACCACCACATGAGCAAAGAATTTGTTCCTAACA